>NC_053022.1:152735457-153014405 GCF_003073215.2 Triticum urartu | reverse complement strand
CTCTAGCCTTCCCAAGTTGCTTTCCACTCAAACCCTCTTTCCACCAAATCCAAATCCTATGAGAGAGAGTTGAGTGTTGGGAGACTATCATTTGAAGCACAAGAGCAAGGAGTTCATTACCTACACACCATTTGTTACTTCTTGGAGAGTGGTGTCTCCTAGATTGGCTAGGTGTCACTTGGGAGCCTCCGACAAGATTGTGGAGTTGAACCAAGGAGTTTGTAAGGGCAAGGAGATCGCCTACTTCGTGAAGATCTACCGCTAGTGAGGCAAGTCCTGTGTGGGCGATGGCCAGGGTGGGATAGGCAAGGTTGCCTCTTCGTGGACCCTTTGTGGGTGGTTGCTTCTTCGTGGACCCTTCGTGGGTGGAGCCCTGTGTGGACTCGCGCAACCGTTACCCTTGGGTGGAGCCCTGTGTGGACTCGCGCAACCGTTACCCTTCGTGGGTTGAAGTCTCCATCAACGTGGATGTAGGATAGCACCACCTATCCGAACCACGGGAAAAACATCTGTGTCTCCAATAGCGTTTGAATTCTCCAAACCCTTCCCTTTACATTCTTGCAAGTTGCATGCTTTACTTTCCGCTGCCTATATACTCTTTGCATGCTTGCTTGAATTATGTGATGATTGCTTGACTTGTCCTAAATTAGCTAAAATCTGCCAAGAACTAAAATTGGGAAAAGGTTAAGTTTTTATTTGGTCAAGTAGTCTAATCACCCCCCCTCTAGACATACTTTCGATCCTACAAGTGGTATCAGAGCCAGGTTTCCATTTGCTTGATCTCCATAGCTTTTGGTGGTCATAGCCTTGGTTTCACAACCTAGGAGAGTATGGCGTCTAGCGAGGGAAATTATCACCGTAGAGGTCCTTACTTTGATGGTACTAATTTTGCTAGTTGGAAGCATAAAATGAAAATGCATATTCTTGGACATAACCCTGCCGTTTGGGCTATTGTGTGTGTTGGTTTGCAAGGTGACTTCTTTGATGGGAGAGAACCGAACCGTGAAGCTACCGCGGATGAGTTGAAGATGTTGCAATACAATGCTCAAGCTTGTGATATTCTCTTCAACGGATTGTGCCCCGAAGAATTCAACAAAATCAGTCGTCTTGAGAATACAAAGGAAATTTGGGACACTTTGATTGATATGCACGAAGGTACCGACTCCGTCAAGGAATCCAAGTTGGATGTGCTTCAAAGCCAACTTGACAAGTTCAAGATGAAGGATGGTGAAGGTGTCGCCGAAATGTACTCTAGGCTTGCTCTCATCACAAATGAGATTGCCGGCTTAGGAAGTGAAGAGATGACCGATAAATTCATCATCAAGAAGATTCTAAGAGCCTTGGATGGAAAATATGATACCGTGTGCACATTGATCCAAATGATGCCCAATTACAAAGGTCTCAAGCCAACGGAAGTGATTGGAAGAATTGTTGCTCATGAGATGTCACTTAAGGATAAAGAGGAACTTCACAACAAATCAAGTGGTGCCTATAAAGCCTCATGTGAAGCCCCTACATCATCAAGTGAGAAACAAGACTTCAATGAAGAATTGAGCTTAATGGTGAAGAACTTCAACAAGTTCTACAAGAGTAGAAGCAAAGATAGAAGCTTCAAGTCAAGGTCCTACAATGACAAAAGATCTTCTAGTCGAGAGCGAAACTGCTACAATTGTGGAAGACCCGGACACTATTCAAATGAGTGTACGGCTCCCTACAAAAGAAGAGAAGATTCTCCAAAAAGAAGAAGCAAAGAATCACCACCAAGAGAGAGAAGGAGCAGAGATGATCGTTATGAACGAAGATACTCACGGAGAAGCAAGGATTCGGAAAGGAAGGAAAAATCATCAAGGAGCTACACAAGACGAAGACATCAAGCTCATGTTGGTGAATGGGTATCCGGCTCCAACTCCGACAGCCACTCCGAGAGAAGTTATTACTCCGGCTCCGAAGATACTCAAGATGAAGGTGTTGCCGGTCTAGCACTTGTGTCAACCAACTCCTACGACATATTTGACTCACCAAATGAGGGAATTGGAAGATGCTTCATGGCCAAAGGTCCTAAGGTAACACACCCCGAGTATGTTGATTTCAATAGTGATGAAGATGACTTGTTAGGTGATGATTTGCTTGTTGACAACTCTAGTGATGAATACTATGATGAAAGACAAATTAATCATGCTAACCAAGATAAAACGAATGACAATGATATGGAGAAGATTGAGGCTCTAACTAAAGAACTAAAAACTCTTAAGTTAGCTCATGACACTATCTTCGAAGATCATCGAGAACTTTTAAAAGCTCATGAGAAATTACGCTTTGAAAAGCTCAATCTTGAGCAAGAGCATGAGTTCTTAAAAGCAATCAATGATGATCTCTGCAAGAAAAGTTCTTCTTACATTGCCAAGCGTTTACTCTTATCCACTTACATGCCTCAAGTCAAGTCTAACAAGAAAGATTCTTCCTCTAGTAGTAACAATGATCATGCTAAATTCAATATTGTTGCTTCTAGTAGTTCTCTTGATTCCACTAATGATTCTCTTAGCCAAGTTACACTTCAAGCTTCAAGAGGAAATTGATGCATTTGAAGAAGCTCCTAAAGACCTTAGTCAAGTGGATTCCCAAGACTACTTCAAGTTCCACTTCATCAAGTACGACTACAACTCCAAGGATTCCCATCAAGATGATGTGGATCCAAAAGAAGAAGAACTAGAGAGTTCTTGAGGGTGACTCCGCCAACATACTTCACTCTTATCATTTTGGCAAGAACAAGTGCAATCAACTTCCACATCTTGCACTAGTTCAAGGAAGTCACCAAACCTCTTGTTTGGTAAGACAAGGGACAAGGTAACCTAAAAGTTTCATGGACATTCATCTTTTGTTGTGCATCACCTCTTATGTCTATGGATATCCTTTTGTTCCTTGTGGGACTAACCCCCATGTAGGTATTGAAAGTGCAATTCACTCAATGGATAGCTCCAAGAGATCTACATCAACATGAGGCATCCACATCTTCAATATCTACATGAAGTCATCATCGACAAAACCCAAGGTTAGTTCATCCCTCTTAGGGGGGATATCACATCTAGGGGGAGCTTTACTCTAAGACTTGAGCTAAAGCAACTCTAAAGATGTGAACACAACAATGCTTTATGTAAAAGTGGTAACCCCACTTGAGCTTAAACGATGAGTATGACCTATGATCAAGTGATCTCACTTGACTCCTAAGTCAATATACTCATATATAGATGACCTAGTCATCGCAAATTGCTTGATAGATGCTAGAATTGGTTGTGCATGCCTTGTCACATATTTCATTTGCCATCTTATTGTGTGAGCATGCTGATTGCATATTTTACTCATTCGAGGACATCCACTTGTTGTTTTGATTGTTCGGCTTTATTTCTTTTTGCCAAGTGGATGGACAAGAATGCCTAAGAACCTCCTCTAGCTATCTATGCTTTTCTCATCTCAAACTCTATTCATGCTACATCACAAAATTTGATCAAGTCAGATTCGAACCACTCTGTGTGAGGAGCGCTCGGAGTCCCCGATTCGTCATAGACTTAAACTTCCAAAACCTCTTTACAAAGATCAAGTCCATTCCCTGGTTCGGCGGGGACTTGCTACGGCAGCAACGGCGGGGCAAAATTCCCGTTGACGGCGACGGAGACCAGTGACTGGTGGCGGCTGGCGGTGAGAAGACGATCCGGAGACCACGAGGGCAGAGCAGGCTATTGCACGGGCGAAGGGGTTCGGAGAAATTTCCAAAATTTTGCCCGTGACTATATATAGCCCGACCCTGTCGGTGTGACCGAGTGGAACAACTCGGTGATTCTCGGTCTGACCGATACTCCACTTTCGGTCCTACCGAGATCATTAAGTTGATCTAGGTTTTCGATCTCGGTGCAACCGATTTGAACCTTTCGGTGACACCGAGTTTCAGTAACTGCGCGTAGTTATGAATCTCGGTGCCACCGAGTCGTTCCACTCGGTCACACCGACAGGGTCGGGCTATATATAGTCACGGGCAAAATTTGGAAATTTCTCCGAACCCCTTCGCCCGCGCGATAGCCTGCTCTGCCCTCGTGGTCTCCGGATCGTCTTCTCGCCGCCAGCCGCCTCCAGTCACTGGTCTCCGTCGCCGTCAACGGGAATTCTGCCCTGCCGTTGCCGCCGTAGCAAGTCCCCGCCGAACTAGGGTATGGACTTGATCTTTGTGCTACTCCTCAATCTGATTCCTAGCACATTGTGATCATATTGATTCTAGCCACGTTTGATAAACCTCTATCCAGTCAAAACGCCCGTAGATTAGGTTTGATTCGAAAATTCTAGGTTTAGGTTTCCGCCGAAACCATCTCGGACCCACCGAGTTGAAAAACTCGGTCCCACCGATTTGGCTTATGCCATTGCACAAGTGAGACTCGGTCTGACCGAGAATTACTTATCGGTGTGACCGATTTTTGAACTCAGTGAAACCCTAGCAGTCTTGGTGCCACCGAACTGTGACTCGGTCCTACCGAGTTCACTAGTTTAGGTTCCAAAACTGCTTCGGTATCACCGAGTTTGAAAATCGGTAGATCCGAGATGATTTCAGTGGGAAACTAAAACTAAGTTTTTGGATCATTCTTTTGCAAAAATCTCTGCATTTTGTGATGCTCATCTTTTCTATCTCATCTATAATCTATTCACAGGGTTAGCAGTCAGTTTCCAGCATGTCTGATCAAAGTGATAGCCAAAACATGTCAGAGCAGCAAGTAGTGATGAGTGAGGGCACTAGTCCCTCCAGTTCATCTGATGAAGGCAGCAGGAGCACTCCTAGTAACTTGCCAAAGGCTGCCACGAGACAAAGGAAGAAGAGGACTTCATATTCTGAAGATGAAGACTATGTGGCAGAGGAAGAGGCCACTTCCAAGAGAGTTGAGCCAGCTCAAGGCACTAAGCCAGGCCTGAAAATCAAAAGGCCAGCAGGCAGGCAGCCCATGTCAAAAGCAAGAGCCTCAACTGAGAAGCCCACTCCTCAAGAGCCAGTTGCTCCAAAAGGCAAGAAAAGAAAGGAAAGGGTGAAGAAGACTGTGGCTAGAGTGCTTGGCAAAGCTTCCATCATGGAAGAGGAAGAAGAAGAAGAAGAAGTAGCTGCACCAGCACCCAAGGCACCCAAGCTAATGGGAGATGCCATAAAATCAGGGGGAGCTGCTTCCAAGGCCAAGCCAGCTCGAAAGCCAAAGCCAAAGAGGAACACAAGAAGCATTCCTGTAGCTGAAAAGAACAAGGCCCCAGTGCCTGAGACTGTTGCTGAAGAAGAGGAAGAAAATGTCCTAAGGAAGCTAAAGCCCAAGATCCCAGACCACAACGATGCTCATCCTGTGGCTGAGGACATGAAGCTCAGGAGAGATTCAGGGCTGAGAAAGTGGAGAGAAGCAGAGCCGTATGCTTCAAGGAGAAGGACTGCCGTGGACTACAGGTTTCACACCAAGGAGCAGCAGGATTTTTATGAGACAGTGCTGCTAGATAAGAAGCCCATTGTCTGTGATATGCGATGGGTTGATTGGACATACATCAAGGACAATGAGGAGCACTATCCTGGAGTGCAAGCAGCTTCATAGCTTGTGGAGTAGCTGACTTTGTTGGGCAGAAGCTCACAAAGTGGAACGAGGAACTCATCATGCAGTTCTACTCCACAACTCACTTTTATCCAGATGGGAGGATCACATGGATGTCTGAGGGTACAAGGTACCAATCCACAGTTGCTGAGTGGGCACAGATCATGAATGCCCCAGAGGAGCAAGATGATGAGTTGGATATCTATGCCAAGAAGAAGATGGACCACAACTCGATGTCGAATATGTACAAGGAGATCCCAAATGAAGCACTTGATACCTTCAAGTTTGGCTCAGTACATTACCTTCTGTCAGGGCTCCCGACGATCAATTTGATACTAAGGCACACCTTACTGCCCAAGTCTGGAGATCACAAGATGATCAGAGGCCATGCTATCAACTTGCTACATGTGTTTGATGTGCCTCAGAAGTTCAAGGTGATGAGCCTCATAGTGGAAACAATCAAGAGGACTGCAGCAGAACAGAAGAGGAGCTGCGGATATGCCCCTCAGATTCAGGAGCTCATCAACTCCAAGATGGGCACGGGCATATATTTATTGGACAAGGAACATTTGCCCATCCGTCCAGATTTTGAGAACAATGAAGTTGTGATGACTGAGAACGAGCCATCGTCTGCACAAGCATATGCAAAGAAGGAGAAGGCGAGGAAGGAGAAAGCTGCCAAGATGCCTACTCAAGAGGAGGCATCTGAATACTTCTTGAAGACCAAACAAGAGCAGCTTGGTTACTTGATTGCATCCACGCTGAGGATTGAGCAAAGTCTGGCCACCCTCACTCAGAATCAGTAGAGCCTAGAGAGAATCATGGAATAGAAGTTCTATGACTTGGATGTCAAAGTAACGGAAGTTCAGTCTGCAGTGGAGCAGCTCCAGGAGGACATGCAGGAGAGGAGAGGCAGGACTACTACTCATGCCTTTGCCAGAGTGCCAAGAGGTCCGAGGTCGTCTGCCGTGCCAGTTGCTGACACAAGAGCCACCACCTCAGCACCAGCCACAGCCTCAGTTCCACCAGCTCCAGCATCTACTTCAGCTCCAACTCCAGCGTCTACTTCAGCATCTACCGAAGCCTTCGTCCTTGGAGTGATCCGGACTCCACCACCACCTGAAGATCAAGCCTGAGCGTCGATCTAGTGCTATCCATTTTCTAGGAACTTTTTGGTAACTTGTTGCCAAAGGGGGAGAAGATGTATAGATCATAGGCTGAGAGAGAGAGAGAGAGTGTAGCTTTTCTCTCTTGCTTTATTTGGTGGTTTTTTGAACTTGTTTGCTTTTGAGTGCTTGAGATACTACGTCATTATTTGTGAGACATTGATGATCATGTCTTTGATCATAAGCTACACTTAATGCTTGCTTAATGCTATTATCTTATCTATCTTATGTGATCATTCATTATTCTTGGTGATGAGTGCATGTATTTCGTTCTTATTATTTTAAGCGCTCCACCAAGATGTATGTGACATGGCAGAGTAACCCATGACTCTAACTCTTTGTGCATTTGCAGTCCAAAGCAAATTTTAAATATGCACAAATTTAGGGGGAGCTCTTACTTATCACATACTTCTCAAAGCGACGATATATTTCATGATTATTATCTTTTGTCGAAGCTTTGATCTATATGTTGTCATCAATTACCAAAAAGGGGGAGATTGAAAGTGCAACTATCCCTAGGTGGTTTTGGTAATTCATAACAACATATAGCTCATTGAGCTAATGCTATTCCAAGATGATTATTTCAGGAAAGCTCAATGATTGGCATGGCATGGATGTGAAAGTGGAACCCTCAAAATGCTAAGGACAAAGGATTGGCTCAAGCTCAAAAGCTCAAGACTCTTCATTTTATATTTTAGTGATCCAAGATCACATTGAGTCCATAGGAAAAGCCAATACTATCAAGGAGGGATGAGGTGTTGCTTAATGAGCCTCTTGCTTCATGTGCTTAGTGATATGCTCCAAAACCCTCAACTACTTTCCCATATCCACATATGACCTAAACCCTAAGCCAAACTCGGTCCTACCGATTCTTCCTATCCGGCGCCACCGAGTTTCACTTGTCATTAGCCACTGCCAAACCCTAGCAATTCGGTTCTACCGATAAGGATCTCGGTCTCACCGAGATGGGGTTGCAAACTCTCTGTTTCCCTTTCGTAACTTTTCGGTCTCACCGAAAGAGCGAATCGGTCCCACCGAGATTGCAATGTAAACTCAGTGTTTCCCCTTTGTAACTTTTCGGTCTCACCGAGTTCCACTCGGTCTCACCGAAAGAGCAAATCGGTCCCACCGAGTTTGCCTGACCAACTCTCTGGTTAGCTAATTACCAAATTCGGTCTCACCGAGTTTGTGTAATCGGTCTCACCGAGATTACGTTATGCCCAAACCCTAACCATATCGGTCCTACCGAGTTGCATGTCAGTCCCACCGAAAATCTCTAACGGTCACTAGGTTTACATTTTCGGTCCGACCGAGTTTGTTGATTCGGTCCCACCGAGATTGGAAAACTGTGTAACGGTTGGATTTTGTGTGGAGGCTATATATACCCCTCCACCTCCTCTTCATTCGATTGAGAGAGCCATCAGAACACACACACCATTCCAACTCATATGTTCTGAGAGAGAACCACCTACTCATGTGTTGAGACCAAGATATTCCATTCCTACCATATGATCCGACAAGATTGTGGAGTTGAACCAAGGAGTTTGTAAGGGCAAGGAGATCGCCTACTTCGTGAAGATCTACCGCTAGTGAGGCAAGTCCTGTGTGGGCGTTGGCCATGGTGGGATAGACAAGGTTGCTTCTTCGTGGACCCTTTGTGGGTGGTTGCTTCTTCGTGGACCCTTCGTGGGTGGAGCCCTGTGTGGACTCGCGCAACCGTTACCCTTGGGTGGAGCCCTGTGTGGACTCGCGCAACCGTTACCCTTCGTGGGTTGAAGTCTCCATCAACGTGGATGTAGGATAGCACCACCTATCCGAACCACGGGAAAAACATCCGTGCTCCAATTGCGTTTGATTTCTCCAAACCCTTCCCTTTACATTCTTGCAAGTTGCATGCTTTACTTTCCGCTGCCTATATACTCTTTGCATGCTTGCTTGAATTATGTGATGATTGCTTGACTTGTCCTAAATTAGCTAAAAACTGCCAAGAACTAAAATTGGGAAAATGTTAAGTTTTTATTTGGTCAAGTAGTCTAATCACCCCCCCTCTAGACATACTTTCGATCCTACACCTGTGCCCTCTGTGTTTGCGAGTTCATCGAGTTAGTCCCTGAGATCTTAGCGAGGCTAGGACGTGGATCGGTAGGGGAGATCTTCGTGCGCACCCCAGTGTTCGAACCTTAAGGGTTTTGCCGAAACCCGAGATCCGACATTTGGCGCGCCAGGTAGGGGTGCACCGGAGTTTTTCTTCTATCGATTCGCGCTCCACCGTCTTCACTCCCATTCTCCATGGCTGGCGCCGCCCTGCCGGCTGGATCTGCGGGTGCGCACAGCGACGCTAGGTGGCTCCAAGCCCTTGCTCCCGCCCTGCAGCAGGCGAAGTGGACACCCAAGCCGGATATGCCGCCGTGTTACGCTGGCGTGGCGGACCTGACGGCTTTCCTACTGGCGTATGAGGAGGCCGTCCTTAAGGCCGGGGACAACGGCGAGGTCATGGCCAATTGGCTTCCCATGGCTCTCACTGGCACACCGTGCGCCTGGCTGCTCAACCTCCTCGGATCCACAGTGGCATCTTCGGAGGAGTTGCGCGGCCTCTTCGTCGCACGCTACACGGCACCGGCGCACCACGCGGTTGCGTCCCTCCTCGACGGCTCGCAAGCACCACCCTCTGATCGTCACGTCAAGCCATTCTTTCGCCAGGTCGGCGCCGCTTTCAAGCGCCCCAGGGCTCCGCCGGGCTGGGCCGCGCCCAAGGCCGACCTCACCTTCAACTCGGGGGATCGTCCCACCTCCACCATCGGCTCGGGTGCGCTCCTAATGCTTTGCACGCCCACCATCTGCCACATGTCCATCACCAAGACGCTCGTCGACGGCGGCGTCGGCCTCAACGTGCTCTCCGTCGAGGCCGTCAGCCTTCTTTACGTACCGCTTGAGCGGCTCTGCCCTAGCAAGCCTTTCTCAGGGGTTGGTGGAGGCTCCGCCTGCTCCCTGGGGCAGATCTGCCTCCCCGTGACCTTCAGCACGCGTGACAACTACCACACCGAGCTCATCGACTTCGGCATCGCCACAACGGCCTCCCGTACAACGCCATCCTCGGGTACCCAGCTCTGGCCCAGTTCATGGCAGCAACCCATCCGGCTTACAACCTCATGAAGATGCTGGGGAGCGAGGGTGTCCTCACCATCAAGGGGGGTTCCAAGGAAGCCTTGATGATGCTCAAGCTCGCCCTCAAGACCGCCGCAACAGCGCAGCCCTCTGACTCGGATACCTCCAAGGCCAAGGGAGCCACACCAACCAAGGAGAAGCAGTTTTTCACTCAGGACAAGGCAGAAACCAAGCGAGTGCCAACCAAGGAGAAGCAGTTTTTCACTCAGGACGAGGCAGAAACCAAGCGTGAGCCATGATGACCAAGGCCAGGCGGGCGCCAGGCAGGCGCCAGCGCGCATAGTGTCCTTGTTTCCTCTTTGGTGATAAGGAGGCAAGCGCAGACGCAGAGTACCGAGGCGTCAAGCAAAGGTTTCCATATCGGTGCAACGAGACCAAGACCAGAAGGACGGCAAGACAGAGGTCACCATGGAGCCCAAGACGGCGTCACCACCAGAGCCTATGGCAGGCGAAGTCTGCTTTTGTCAGGATAAGTTGTACTAGCTGTCCCCTTTCAAATTGGCCGTTGTTGGCTCCCTTCCCGCTCAATATTTGGGGAGAGGACCAGGGCCTCCATAAATATTACTATCCACCACCATAGCTAGGGGGGAGACCGGAACAACCACAAGTTCACCGAGCACAAGTACACCTCTCCTCAGGAGGCTGGTCTTCCCCTTGTAATGTTCATCCTCAGCCCAAGAGGCAATCCACCACACCACACTGGAGTAGGGTATTACACCACAATGGTAGCCTGAACCAGTATAAATCTCGTGTCCTTTGTGTTGCGAGTTCATAGAGTTAGCCCTTGATATCTTTGCGAAGCAAGGACGTGGATCGGTAGGGGGAGATCTTCGCGCGCACCCCAGTGTTTGAACCTTGAGGATTTTGCTGGAACCCGTGATCCGACAGTGAGTTATACAGGAAGCGGCGAAATGATGTTTCACTGCGTTGTATCTCTAGGGAACAGGCAAAAGATCTGATAGCTGACATACACGGCGGGGACTGCGGGCACCATTCGTCGCCGCGAACCCTCATTGGCAAGGCATTCCATAGCGGATTCTACTGGCCTACGTCGCTCAATGACGCAGCTGAGCTGGTGAAGTCCTGCGAGACCTGCCAATTCCACGCCAAGCAGATTCATCAGCCAGCTCAGGGCCTCCAAACCATTCCACTCACGTAGCCGTTCGCAGTGTGGGGGCTAGATATCCTGGGCCCGTTCCCTCGGGCGCCTGGGGGCTATCGATACCTCTACATCGCCATCGACAAGTTCACTAAGTGGGCGGAGGTGGAAGCCATCTGCACCATCCTAGCTGGCTCTGCGGTCAAGTTCATCAAGGGCCTCGTGAGCCATTTTGGGGTCCCCAACCGCATCATCACCGATAATGGCTCGCAGTTCTCTAGTAATCTCTTCAAGTCATATTGTGCTAACCTTGGAACGCAGATTTGCTATGCTTCGGTAGCGCACCCCAGGACCAATGGCCAGGCCAAACATGCCAACGCGGAGGTCCTGAGAGGCCTCAAGACCAGGACCTTCAAGAAGAAGCTCGAGGCCTATGGTAGGGGCTGGCACGATGAGCTCTAGTTCGTGATGTGGTCCATCCGCACCGCCGCTACCAAGCCGACGGGCGAGACCCTGTTCTTCCTCGTCTAAGGAGCAGAAGCAGTCCACCCTCATGAGGTCATACATCGCTCTGCACAGGTCGTGGCATTTGATGAAACACAGTAGGACACCAAGCGGGGGATGGACCTCATGCTGGGGGAGGAACGTCCCCGCGAAGCAGCACTACGAGTAGCAAGATACCAGCAGGCGCTGCGGCGGTACCACTGTCGCAACATCCACTCCAGGATGCTCGAAGTGGGTGACCTCGTCCTGAGGCGGGTCCTCTCCAGGGAAGGGCTGCATAAGCTCTCGCCCATGTGGGAGGGCCCGTTCAAGGTCGTCCATGTCTCCAGGCCTGGTGTCGCGTGCCTGGAGACACAGGACGGGGTACCCATCCAGAATGCCTGGAACATTCAGCACCTCCGGAAGATCTACCCCTGAAGAAAGGCCCAGCGCCTGTGAGGAATGCCCAGCGCCTGTGAAGAAAGGCCCAGTGCCTATGAAGAAGGGCCAGTGCCTGTGAAGATCGCCGCCCGTGACACTCTCATGTAATAACGAGTGGGGCTGTACACGCCCCAGAGTCTCAGAGTGACACCCTTGGGCCTCGGGGCTCCCTCCCACGTCTTAGTGGCAGCACTTAGCTCCGTGCTGGTGAGAAAACATCGAAGACTAGACTAGGTGCCGGACGCAGCTTTTCATTTGCTTTCTGAAGTTGGCTCGCCCCTATTTAATTGAAATTTGCTTTCTGGTGTCTCTTGCTGGTCTCGCCCTTTCACTTTCTGTCTCTGTTTCTGCCTTCATTTCTTTGGTCGGCCTGTACTCTCTCGCGCGTTCCTCGCGAGGGGGCTGAACAGGCACCTTCGTGAGCTTCACCTTTGTGAGCTTCCTTCTTCTGTTTTTCGCGAGGTACCCTCATTCGAGCCCACAAGCTGGCGCACCTCTCTCTCTCTCTCAATCTGTGCCCCTCGGGTACCGTGATACGAAGCGCTGGGTCAAGGCCAGCGGCGCCTGCGACCAAGCCTCGGGAGAACGTTAAACCTCTTGACGAATTTTTTGCAGTTCCTAAGCGCCTATCAGGTCAAGGAGGCCTCGACAGGCACCAGGAAGCAAGAAAGCACCTCGTGAGGAGGAGGCTACTCCGAGCAAGTCAAGCTAAGGTATCCCTACATAAAACGTTGATGTTGCGACGCAGCACAGGAGCAACAAACATAGCATAATGATTGAGATCATAGTTCGATACACGCCCCTCCGGGGCCCATTCTAGTTTCTTTTTGATGTAGGAAGGAAAGGAAGAACAAAATAAAAGAGGTGTATGCCCCTATAGTGGTCCATGGGGGCAGGCTCCTGGCACCATCCTGAGCTCAGCCAAACCCCTCCTCGCGCTTCATGGAGGCGTGGTGACGAGACGACCCACTGCCGCCTTGAAAGCAGGCGCGGCGGCTGGTCGTAACCGCCACTGCTGGAGCTGTCGCTAGAGGAAGAGCCGCCGTAGCTAGACGAGACGTGGTCGGCCCCAAGGGCGGGTTCACCCTCGTCCTCATCACGACCATCGCAAAGGCCGGGAACCTCCTCGCCGTCGTTGACCTTGGGGCAGCACCCGGCGCGGCGACCATCTTCCCCAAACACCCTCACGTAGAGGGTCGCGTCACCGTCATACTTGAAATGGAGGGTGCACCGCCTGCCCAGGCCACGCACCGGGGCAAACGTCTGCCATCCACGGGCCAGGTCTATGTTGCCCCTGATGGAGACCTCGACCGCGACCCAGGAAGCCCTGACGCAGCAGCCAGAACCCGCCTGGACCAGAGGGTGACAGCTCATCGACGAAGAAACACGGGAGCTAAAGCCAGCTGCCGGCCGGTTTCTCCGACCAGACGAAGAACTCCGGCAGTACCTCCGCCGAGTGGAAGCGCGGCCGGGGAGGCTGCGCAACCACGGCGCGTCTCCCTTCATCGAGAGGATAGCCACGACCGGAGCGACCCCTGCCATGCGAAGCGGCGCCACCACGACTCCGCGGGGCCGCCGCGGGGATAGCGGTGTGCTTGCGGGGACGGTTGCGTCCACGCTTGGGCACCGGAGAGCTGGGCCCCTCGCGAGGGGCCTTCCCCTTCTCCGCGGAGGAGAACCTCTTCGACGACGCCATTGGTGTCACAACTGGCGATGGAGCAAAGGGGGAGAAGCAAGCGGAATGGGAAGAAATGGGCGACGGGGGCTTTGCACCCCTCCCCATTTATAGCAGAAGAAGGCCAACCAGCGCCCCCACGATCACAGGTAATGATGGTTTTTCCTTGCATGCAGCAGAGACTTGTCAAATCAGGCAGTTTCCGAGGTGACATGGGGAAGCGGAGATGCCCATGTCCAATCAATCGCCACACGTCGACCAAGGCCGTAGGCTAATAGGGCCCGCGGTGCTCCGTACTTGCCCTTCGGCTTCGCCTCGAAGCCAAGCCTGAGCGCGCCTTGGGCCCGGGGGCTACTGTCGGCATTCTGGGAACGGGGGTCCCCAGACTTGCCTGCCTGCAGCCCACGGCGTGGCTCTGCAAGCGGGCCCGTACGGCCCATCTTCACCAGCAAGGACTAAAGACCCTCGCGAGGGGCCAAGCCTCGCAAGGCGGACGACACAAGACCTCCTCAGCAGCGGCCTCACCAGGCTGGCTCGCGAGGGGTAGAGAGATCAAGGCCAGGCAAACCTTGCGAGGTTCCGATGACGTGAGCCATGACGACCAAGGTCAGGCTAGCGCCAGGTGGGCACCAGCATGCGCAGTGTCCTTGTTTCCTCTTTGGTGCTAAGGAAGTAGGCGCAGGTGTGGAGTACCGAGGCATCAAGCAAAGGTTTCCATATCGGTTCAATGAGACCAAGACCAGAAGGATGGCAAGATGGAGGTCACTGTGGAGCCCAATACGGCATCGCCACCAGAGCCTTTTGCAGGCGAAGACCACTTTTGTCAGGATAAGCTGTATGAGCTGTCCCCTTTCGAATTGGCTGTTCTTGGCTCCCTTCCCGCTCAATATTTGGGGAGAGGACCAGGGCCTCTATAAATAGGACTAGCCACCATAGTAGGAAGGGCCCCCGACGGATCGAGAGAGATCGGAACAACCACAAGTTCACCGAGCACAAGAACACCTCTCCTCAGGAGGCTATTCTTCCCCTTGTATTGTTCATCCTCAGGCCAGGAGGCAATCCACCACACCACACTGGAGTAGGGTATTACACCACAGCGGTGGCCCGAACCAGTATAAATCATGTGCCCTCTGTGTTTGCGAGTTCATCGAGTTAGTCCCTGAGCTCTTAACGAGGCTAGGACATGGATCGGTAGGGGGAGATCTTCGCGCGCACCCTAGTGTTCGAACCTTAAGGGTTTTGTCGGAACCCGAGATCCAACATAATCTGGATCATCGGGGTCAATAAATGCCCCAGGATCAATAAATGCATCATCATCATGACTATCGGTAGTGACGTGCTCATCATAATCATTAATAAATGCACAACCATCATGTGGAAGGCCACCTTTACGTAATCGATCAAGCATTGACATGTCATCCGCGGCAGTAACCTCTTCTAGTTCAAGCTCTTCTTGTTCCAGCTCAGGGGTGAAGTCGGGTTCACTGTCATTGTCTACTTCAATGTTCTGGGATGAAGTAGAGCGGTTCTTGAAACATTTTTTGGAAAGACGTGTTTCTCGGAAGAATTCTCCTTCATATGTGTCTAGGTTAATGTGAGGTTCATAATCCTCTTCATTGGGGGGGAGGTGGTCTAACACATGGCGGCACTTCATAAACGACATTCCAACCATTGAGATTTGGATCACTTTGACAGGCCCACGGTAGATAGAAAACTTGGGTTGCCTATTGAGCCATAGTATAGACATCGGGAACATCCAAATGGGTGCTTTGTTTGATTTCCACTAGCCCTAAGTGTTCATGAGTCCTTCTAGTCTCCTTCGGCTGGAACCAATAACATTTGAAGACTATGACATTTGGTGGGTTTGCACCATAGGATTGAAGTTCATAAATTGCTTCAACTCTTCCATAATACTCTATATCTCCTTCACCGATAGCAGAGACACAACAATTTGTAGACTTTCGGTCGTCCATAGATAGCTCTTTGCCATAGGTACGAAAGCAATACCTGTTGATGTTGTATTTGTCAAATTAACGGACCTTAAAGTCAAAACCATTAGCGACTTATCTCAATTCTGCGTCCATTAACTTTGAATTAGCCTACAAGTTTAATACGAAAGGGATTATTGCATTAGCCACAAATTAGATGAAGAAATGAAATTTTCTAATGGAAATTCCTGTTTGTTTGAACCAAGAGATGAAACCGGGATAGCCGCCTCCATGCTTTGCGAGAAGCTCATACTCTTTGACGGAATCCTTTTGGATCTCCACTCCATACAAGAATTTGGCGACGTATCGACTGTATCAAATTTATTCGGGAATAAGAGCAGTTCAAAGGAATTAGAAGTTACGAAACAATGTACCGAGAACTTACTTGATGTACGGTCGCACTTCTGTTAGGTTGGTGAAGATATACAACGAAATGACCTGCCATTCTTCGAAATACAACGTTAAGGAATTAGAAGCACCGGCTGGTGCGAGATCCCCTTTGAATAGGCTGAGGTTGGATCCACCCTTTTTAGGTTCGTCAGCATTGTACCGAGGCTTCAGATTATGCAAATGACGATTTTTGGCTGCGTAGTGTGCTGTCACGAAGTTTGCCACCTCCTTAGTAATGAATGCCTCACCATCGATGCTTTAATTCTACGTTTATTTTTACATTTTGCTCATAGCATCATCTGCATCCTCTCAGTGGCGTATCACCAATGATTTTGCACGCCCCCCAATCTTGCCTCGGTTGGGAGATGCAAAATCAAGTGCTGCATTGGATTAAAGAAGGCCAGCGGAAAGATCTTCTCTAACTTGCAGATCAACTCCGGTGCCAACTCTTCCATTTCTTCTAGCAGGCCAGGCGATAGTTCTTTCACACAAAGAACACGGAAGAAATAGCTCAACTCTGCCAGTACTAGCCATTCATCCTCAGGGATGAAGCCACGCAACATCACCGGCATTACCCGCTCAATCCATATGTGCCAATCATGACTCTTTAGACCAAATATCTTCAAGTTATCAAGACTTGCTCCCTTCTTTAGATTCGTTGCATACCCATTGGGGAACATCAACCGCTGTTGCACCCACAAGATAATTTCCCTCATAGCTGGCATTCCAAGATTGAACCATGCCTTTGGCTTCGTCTAGTTTTGCATTCCTTTCGGTTCTTTCATGTTTTGTAACAGCCTATCACATAGTGCCTCCAGATCAACTTTAGCCTTAGTATTATCCTTTGACTTCCCATCTATGCCGAACAATGTACCAAAAAGTGCCTCGGCGATATTCTTCTCAGTGTGCATCACTTCGATGGTGTGTGGGCAAATGAGGTCTTTCAAGTAAGGAATATCCCACAAGCATGTCTTGTGAGTCCAGGCGTGCTTCGAATTATACCCCTTGAAATACCCTAGACGCTCTGGATCTGGCTCAAGAGCATTTAACTAATCCAGGGTCTCTTGGCCTGTCAACGCACGTGGTGCGGAGTTTTTGACAACTCTGCCTCTGATGAAGTTCTTCTTATCTTTCCTGAACTTATGGCGAGGATCCAGGAACTGTCTATGCATGTTGAAGCAAGAAAACTTGCGACCAGCCTGAAGCCAATGAAACTCATGTCCTCTTGTGCCAATTGTTGCAGCCGGCAGAAGGGCACCATGTTGTCCTCTGGCCATTTGCAAATGTGGCTCTCAGAAACCCCTTGGTTTTTGTTAACCATTCAATGGTCATGTCTTTCTGACTAGTGTGAATGGTGTACATCCACGCACGATCAGTCATCTTGCCTAGCTACTGGACACATAAGAAATATATTCATCCATTAATGGAGTCTGTCACTTTTATTACGTCCATGCAACCTAGACGCTAATAGGTAAAGATAGGTCCTAATCCCACCCGAGTATGTGTAGATTGGGTTCGTTTTCCCATGCTCTACTCCGGATCCGACGCAAAATTTTGGCAGCACCTCCCCGCTGTTCTTCTGATACACGTCTCGGCAATAAGCAGAGAGGATGTGTACCCGGAGAACAACAAGGAGGCACTGATGAAATTCTGCATCAGATCCGAAGCAGAGCATATGGGAAAACAAAAATGGGAGATGCATAGTGGTCACGCATACTGATGATTGTAGACACCTATAGCTAGCAAGTTTCATCGGCACGTAGACCGGAACAGAGAAAACGAAGGGGGGGAGAGGAGATGTCATTTGTGCTCACCCACGAACGCAGGGGAAGAGCTCGTCGAACACTAGACCCTCGCAGCAACGAAATAACTGCACATTTAAATCGAAAGATGAGTAACATAGCAATTTTGTTTTTTCCGTCGACCTAAATAAATATTTACAATAGGACGAGCGGCTTAGGGGGTTCCTTGGCATCGATGGAACGCTAAATAGCAAGTATCATCGGTGCGAGATACATGTGGCGCTCAGTGTTGAAGACTAGATCCACATCCCACAAGTGAAGCCGGCACCTGGCGTCCCGCAACAATAGTTCTGGTGGCCGATGACGGTCGAGCACCTTGGCGAATTTGTCTGGTAGCCTCTATGATGAGGATTAAAGCGAAGTTTTGAAATTTCAAACAACCAAACCGACTTGAGTCAGCTTGGATGTTTCAAGTTTCAACACTTTCCTTTTAATCATCATTGCAAAGGCTGCCAGACAAATTCGCAATGGTGTTCGACCACCATCGACGCCGAGAACTGTTGTTGTGGGACATCGGACGCCGGCGTCACTTGTGGGACGTGGATGTAGTGTTCAACACTGACGGCCACATGTATCTCGCACCGACAATACTTACTATTTATGGTTCCATCGACAACGAGGAACCCCCTAACAACGATGTCATTTCCTCTTCTTCTACTTCTTCTTCTTTTTTTCAATTTTCTTCTTCTAATGATATAAAACTAAATCTAGCACTAACCTAATCCTACCACTATAACCTAAACCTAACCACAAATAACAGTAAAAAAACAAAAAAATCACCTTGACTCCGGCAGTGGTGGAGGAGGCGGCGGGCAGCGTGGCGGGCGGCGGGGGCGGGGCGGGTGCCGAGGCGGTAGTGGTGGGGCTGCGAGCCGGGGCGGGGGCGGTGCGGCAAGCCGGGCCGGGCTGCGGGGGCGGGGGCTGGCGAGCGGGGCGGGGCGTGGGCAAGCGGGCCGGGCTGCGGCGTGGCGCGGGCGTGCGGGTGCCGGGCGCAGTGGGGCGATGGGCGGGGCGGCGTGGCGACGGGGCGGGGTGTCGGGGCGGGGTGGCGGCGTGGCGGGGCGACGGTCGGGGTGGCGGCACGGGTGGTGAAGGCCAGGAGATCGAGAGAGATAGATGGGAGAGAGAAAGGGGTGGGGGCGCGGGTGCGGCCCCTTTTTTGCTAGTAGGTGACAGCTCTTTGTCGTCTGCTAGTACCTAGTGGGGTGGGGCCGGGGGAAAAGGCCATTAAAACGGCCAGTTTCTTTGCCGTTTGCTGGCGGACGGCAAATAATCTTTGCCGTCCATGAGCAGACGACAAAGAAACTAGCCGTTAAGTCGTCCTCGTAAGCCTGCCACCCACCCTCTTTGCCGTCAGCTAGCGGATGACAAAGATTCTTTGTTGTCCGTTAGCAGACGACAAAGAACTGGCTGATGGCAAAGCCTACCTTTGCCGTCCTCTTTCTGGTGGCTGATGGCAAAGCCTTCCTTTGCCGTCCGCTAGCTGACGGCAAAGAGGCGGCAGACGGCAAATCTGCTGATTCCAGTAGTGTGTGTCGGATCAAAAGTAGGTCAAGAGGAGGGGTGATTAGACTACTTGACCAAATAAAAATCTAGCATTTTCCCAATTTTAAGTCTTGGCAGATTTTAGCTACTTTGCACAAGTGAAGCAATCAACCTACACATGCAATTCTAAGAGTGTAGCAGCGGAAAGTAAAACATTGCATATGAAGGTAAAGGGAAGGGTTTGGAGAAGGCAACCGCAATGTAGACATGGAGATTTTTGGCGTGGTTCCGATAGGTGGTGCTATCGTACGTCCACGTTGATGGAGACTTCAACCCACGAAGGGTAACGGTTGCGCGAGTCCACATAGGGCTCCACCCATGAAGGGTCCACGAAGAAGTAACCTTGTCTATCCCACCATGGCCATCACCCACGAAGGACTTGCCTCACTTGGGTAGATCTTCACAAAGTAGGTGATCTGCTTGCGCTTACAAACTCCTTGCCTCAACTCCACAATCTTGTCGGAGGCTCCCAAGTGACACCTAACCAAGACACCACTCTCCAAAAGGTAATAGATGGTGTGATTATGATGAACTCCTTGCTCTTGTGCTTCAAATGATAGTCTCCCCAACACTCAACTCTCTCTCACAGATTTGGCTATGGTGGAAAGATGATTTGAGTGGAAAGCAACTTGGGGAAGGCTAGAGATCAAGATTCTTGTGGTTGGATTGGAATGTCTTGGTCTCAACACATGTGTAGGTGGTTCTTTCTTAGAAAATGGGTAGTGGAAGTGTAGGCATGTTCTGATGGCTCTCTCTTGAATAGAGAAGGGGGTGGAGGGGGTCTATATAGCCTCCACACAAAATCTAACCGTTACACACGTTTGACCTAACTCGGTCAGACCGAATAGGTGAACTCGGTGAGACCGATTCAGTTCGAAATGTGAACGTTAGGATTCTCGATGGGACCGACATGATCAACTTGGTGGGACCGGCAAGTTAGGGTTAGGGCAAAACCTCATCTTGGTGTGACCGATTGCATGAACTCGGTGGGACCTATTTCAGCAATGAGCAAACCAGAGAGTTGGTCAGGAAAACTCGGTGGTACCGATCGCTCTTTCCGGTAAGACCGAAATGTTACGAAAGGGAAACAAAGAGTTTGCATTGCGAACTCGGTGGGACCAATCGCTCATTTTGGTGAGACCGAAACGTTATGAAGGGAAACAGAGAGCTTGCAATCCCATCTCGGTGAGACCGAAATCCCTATTGGTGAGACCGAACTGATTAGGGTTTCTGGCTATGGCTATGTCAAAGGAACTCGGTGGGGCCAGATAGATCAAATCGGTGGGGCCGAGTTTGACTTTAGGTTTAGGACATATTTGGATTTGAGAAAGTGGTTGAGGGCTTTGGAGCATATCACTAAGCATTTTGAGCAAGTAGATCATTAAGCAGCAGCTCATCCCCTTTTAATAGTATTAGCTTTTCCTATGGACTCAATGTGATCTTGGATCACTAAAATAGAAATTAAGAGTCTTGAGCTCTTGCCAATATTTGTCCTTAGCATTTTGAGGGGTCCACATCTCTAGTCCATGCCATTGCCAATCATTAAACTTTCTAAAATATTCAACTTGAATGGATATTAGTTCAATGAGCTATATGTTGTTATGAATTAGCAAAACCACCTAGGGATTAGTTGCACTTTTAGTATGTCTGTGTAGTCCAAATGAGTCGAGAACATGAGAGACTTGGACTCTATCTTCTTTTGGGCTAAAAGTGACGTGAGAGAACTTCTTGAAAATCACCTAAATGTCTATTTTTCCCTTATCTTCATATGTGGATTGTATAAGTGCCCGGTAGTTCTGCAATTAGGCATGAAACAAAAAAGAGGTGAAGTACTTTTGTTCTGTATAGCATAAGTAACTCATTGAATAACTTTTATCAGAAATCGCCTCAAATAAATACGCATATGCAATATTTGTGAGCATATCCACGGTAGCCATGTCCTCATCATCCTCCCTTCTTGAAAAAAATCCATCCTCGGCATTGCTTAATTTGAAATGTGGCTACCAAAAGAGACAAGGTGTATACATTGTATATGTATATGTCATCCATTTTTATTGATCTCAGTTGTGGCACTTGTGACACTTTTAGACAAGTGCACTCTTCAAAAGTCATAAAATATAAAGCCAAAATATTATCCCAAGAAGTAAAAGGCATGCATATATTGCAACTTAGTTTGCACATATAAGTCAAACTCTTATTCATATCAAAAGGTTGGAAACGCTCATCATTAAACAATCCCAATATTGGTGAATAAAATTTAATTTCTTCAAACTTACTTGCTACAACATGCTTAAATAAGCAAACATGCAACACGTCATTTCACACAGAATCATCACCATGATTAGAGGTCATATCATGATTAAACATTGGCACAATTATTTTCAAACGTATTTGATCCAAATATAATTTATTCCCTAATTCACATGGTTCTTTCGCATCAACAGTTAATTCAATGTGTGCACTCAAAATTGTTTTTATTGCATTATTTGATCACATGGCGAAGTCAAATCATGAACATAGTCCTCTAGAATAGGTGGTGTGATCAAAGTAGTGGGTAGCTCAACACATGGTGCATATAAATTGATAGGGCATTCATCATACTTATGTGGAGGAATATTAATACCTTTGTCATTACCTCTTATGTTGAACTCAGATGATGTACGCACTCTAGGTAGTGTCAGGTCCCGTGGTGGAGGTGATGTAGTGCTCACAACAATGGATGTTGTTGTCATAGTAGGCGCAGTGGTGGAAGGAACAACCGCCACAACTCTTGGAATTTGCGCCTTCCGCTTGTTTGCCTTCTAGGCAACACGTCTTGTTATCTCCTATTCAGCTTGGTAAGCAAGGAAAAAACAAACTATCCATAGGATAACACTTTTCATGAATTAGTATCTCCTGAATGTCCTGGTTTAATCCTCCCCAAAATCTATCCATAAAATCTTCTTCACTTTCTTCTAAAGAGGAATGCAACAAGGTAGTTTGTAAATCATCATAATATTTTGTTACGGTGTCACTACCTTGTTTTAAATGTTGCAACTTTTTAATCATGTCACGAGTGTAATAAGCAGGGATGAATGTATGTCGCATGGCAAGATTCAAATCATCCCAAGTAGTAGGTATATAATCAGGGTATAACCAACAATATTCGCTCCACCAAACTGAAGCATAACTAGTGAATGAACCAACTGCGACCTTAACTTTTTTACGTTTAGCAAAATTATGGGAAGCAAATATATTTTTATGTTGAACTCTCATTCAATATATAAAGAAGGTCTAAAGCGTCCATTAAATGGTAGTATAGAAACATTAACCTGATCATGTGTGTTTGGATATTTGTGTACCTCTCGTGACGGTTGTGGTATTTGCTTAGGTGGTGGCACGTCTCGCACGATCGGTGAAGCCCATGAATTGACTCTGGTTCCTATCATGATTAGTAGAAACAAGAAACAAAATCCAAAAGTAATGTTCCTATGAACTATTGGGATGTGGTGGTCAAACGCTCACAGTATAGCAAATTCAAAGTCTTACAAGTTCTTACCATGCAGCAGGTGGTGACCGGCTTCCCACGGTGTCGAATAACTCCGAAGATTGAGTAAAGCGATTGCTAGGTGAACGTACATATACACGGTGTAGAAATATGTGGACTTGGGTTGGCTTTATATATGGTAGCAAAATATTATCAATAACCTATTCAGAGATGCAATTCTGAATAAACACTCAATGACGGTGGTTTGCTGGTCCTAGGCTAGACCGGACTAGCGACGCGAGCCTAGAATACTAATGGGTTCATGTCGTAGCACACCTAGCAGCAACAAAGGATATGAAGTAGCTTTGGATAGCAAGATATAAGCGAAGATCACAATAGCAGTAAATATAATGATGAGAAATAAGCTCCAACCAGGATATATCAAACACTCTCTCTATAACTTTTCTCTGGGAAACTTTATGCTAATTTTTTTATAATTTTTTTACAGAATGCTACTCACCCAGGATTTCCAATGCAAAAAGGAAATCACTCCATTCTAAGTTGATATGAGGAGTCAAAAAATTCTAAAACTGGCCTGAAAAACTAGAACAAGCTGTGTCTGCGAACTTCGAAGGGCAGGAAGACCTATTTAGAAGCTGATTTTGAGGTGCAAAACATTGAATAACTATTGCAACTATTCATATGCGGCACGTCGCTAGCTTTAGTTTGAGTACTTGTGGAGCCAAAACGAACTTCGTATGAAAACGGTATGCATGTTTTACATAACATTGTGCAAAACAGATTCCAATACGAATTCAGGTACGAAATTGAGTCTAGATAGATCCGAAATTTCTTTTTTCTCTCTCTTTTTTTTTACCTTTTTCTCTTCTCTTTTTTTCTCTGAATTTGTTTTACTCTTTTTTATCTCTTCCCCAGACAAACTAGATAAGATGCAGATTGGACCAAGCGAAGATGCGAACGACCTCAATTATGATTATGACAATGGACGATGTGTAGCACATGGTGGAAATTGACGGATGGAGGTGGTGGACAGTGGAAGTGATAATGATGCAGTGGTGGCATGACTAATGTGAACTGAACTCGAAACTCTAAAGGAACTGGACACTAAGAACAGCTACTCAACACGACAATGCAACCGATAATTCAACTATGCAAGCAATGAAAAGAAAATGCAAAGTCTTAGACTGGCTTCGGTTGTGATGAAATAACCCTAATTTTTTGGCTTTTTCGTGGACTGTAGGTATCAAGAACAGATGCAATCTAGACTAGAAAAAAGTGGCAAAATTTCATCGACCAACTTGGAAATCTAATACCACTTGATAGAAGAGAGGGCATCCCAATATTTCGATGAGATGATAACTATCAATTTGGTGGAGTCGACTTTTACGATTCGACTACAAACATGCATGAAATTGTGCCTTAGCAATTGCTAGACCAACTCCAAGAGGTTATTGACCATGCTAGAGCACGATCAACCTGACCACGAAGGTCTATTCCTGCACGCGATCAAAGAACAAGCAATAATATGATAAAAGTGTTGGGGAACGTAGCATGCAATTTCAAAATTTTCCTACGCTCACACAAGATCTATCTAGGAGATGCATAACAACGAGAGGGGGAGAGTGTGTCTACGTACCCTCGTAGACTGAAAGAGGAACTGTTTCACAACGCGGTTGATGTAGTCGTACACCTTCACGATCCGACCCGATCAAGTACCGAAAGTATGACACCTTCGCGTTGATACGTCTCCAACATATCTATAATTTTTGATTGTTCAATGCTATTATGCTATCTGTTTTGTATGTTTAATGGGCTTTAATATGCTCTTTCATATTATTTTTGGGACTAACCTATTAACCGGAGGCCCAGTGCTAGTTTCTGTTTTTTTGCCTATTTTAGAGTTTTGCAGAAAAGGAATACCAAACGGAGTCCAAATAGAATGAAACCTTTGCGATGATCTTCCTTGGACCGAAAGCAATCCAGAAGACTTGGAGTTGAAGTCTGAAAAATACCAAAAATATTTAATTTACTATCTCTATTAGATCTCACTTTTGCGAGTGACCGTGAAGGGATTGACAACCCCTTTATCACGTTGGTTGCAAGGTTCTTGATTGTTTGTGTATGTACTAGGTGACTTATGCATTGTCTCCTACTAGATTGATACCTTGGTTCTCAAAACTGAGGGAAATACTTACGCTAATTTGCTGCATCACCCAGGGAAAACCAACTCATGCTCAAGAGGTAGCAAGAAGGATTTCTAGTGCCATTGCCGGGGAGATCTACGCCAAGTCAAGACATACCAAGTACCTAATATAAACTATTCTCCCTCGCATTACATTATTTGCAATTCGCCTCTCGTTTTCCTCTCCCCCACTTCTAAAATGATTTTCGAAAACCTTTGCCTTTTCTTCGCCCCTCTTCCGTTCGTCTCTTTTCGCTTGCTTCTTGTGTGCTTGTGTGTTGGATTGATTGTTTATCATGATGGCTCAAGATAATACTAAATTGTGTGACTTTTTGAATACCAACAATAATGATTTTATTAGCACTCCGATTTCTCCTACTACCGATGCTGAATCTTATGAAATTAATTCATCTTTGTTGAATCTTGTTATGAAATATCATTTTTCTGGCCTTCCTAGTGAAGATGCCGCTACCCATCTAAACAAGTTTGTTCATTTGCGTGATATGCAAAAGAAGAAAGATGTGGATAATGATATTGTTAAATTGAAGCTATTTCCATTTTTGCTTAGAGATCGTGCTAAAACTTGGTTCTTTTCTTTGCCTAAAAATAGTATTGATTCATGAAATAAGTGCGAAGATGCTTTTATCTCTAAGTATTTTCCTCTCGCTAAGATCATCTCTCTTAGGAACGATATTATGAATTTTAAGCAACTTGATCATGAGCATGTTGCACAAGCTTGGGAGAGGATGAAATTAATGATACGTAATTGCCCTACACATGGTTTGAATGTATGGATGATTCTACAATTTTTTTGTGCCGGACTGAATTTTGCTTCTAGAAATCTTTCAGATTCGGCCGTGGGAGGCACTTTTATGGAAATCACTTTATGAGAAGATACTAAACTCCTAGAAAATATTATGGTTAATTATTCTCAATGGCACAACGAAAGATCCACTAGTAAAAAAGTTCATGTGATTGAAGAGATTAATATTTTGAGTGGAAAGATGGATGAACTTATGAAATTGTTTGCTAATAAAAGTGTTTCTTCTGATCCTAATGATATGCCTCTGTCCACTTTAATTGAGAATAATAATGAATCTATGGATGTGAATTTTGTTGGTAGGAACAGTTTTGGTAACAACGTGTATAGAGGAAACTTTAATTCTAGGCTGTTTCCTAGTAATTCCTCTAATAATTATGGTAATTCCTACAACAACTCTTAAGGAAATCTTAATAAGATGCCCTCTGATTATGAGACTAGTGTTTAAGAATTTATGAGTTCGCAAAAGAATTTCAATGCTTTGGTTGAAGAAAAATTGCTTAAGATGGATGAGTTGGCTAGGAACGTGGGTAGAATTTCTCTTGATGTTGATTCTTTGAAACTTAGGTCTATTCCACCTAATCATGACATCAATGAGTCTCTCAAAGCCATGATAATTTCCATTGATGAGTGCAAAGAAAGAACCGCTAGGATGCGTGCTAAAAAAATTGCTTTGTGAAAGCATGTTCTTCTAGTTTTCATGATAATAATGATGAAGATCTAAAAGTGACTGATGTCACTCCTATTAAATCTTTGTTTTCCAATATGAATCTTGATAAATATGGGACTGGATATGAGTCAACTTTAATTAAAAGGCGTCCCAATGATTCGGAGTTTTTAGGTCTTGATGCAAAAATTAATAAAAGTGGGATTGAAGAGGTCAAAACTATGCATAGCAATGAACCCACTATTTTGGATTTCAAGGAATTTAATTATGATAATTGCTCTTTGATAGATTGTATTTCCTTGTTGCAATCCGTGTTAAATTCTCCTCATGCTTATAATCAAAATAAAGCTTTTACTAAACATATCATTGATGCTTTAATGCAATCCTATGA
This sequence comes from Triticum urartu, assembly GCF_003073215.2. Classification (NCBI taxonomy): domain Eukaryota; kingdom Viridiplantae; phylum Streptophyta; class Magnoliopsida; order Poales; family Poaceae; genus Triticum; species Triticum urartu. The sequence continues at coordinate 152,987,504 of NC_053022.1, read as the reverse complement.
AGAAAAGCTTGAGCTAGAAGTTTCTATCCCTAGAAAACTTTATTATGAGTGAGAACATACTATTAAAATTAAGATCAAAGATTATGAATGCTATGCTTTGTGTGATTTGGGTGCTAGTGTTTCCATGATTCCAAAAACCTTGTGTGATGTGCTAGGTTTCCGTGAATTTGATGATTGTTCTTTAAATTTGCATCTTGCGGATTCCACCATTAAGAAACCTATGGGAAGGACTAATTATGTTATTATTGTTGCAAATAGGAATTATGTGCCCGTAGATTTCATTATTCTTGATATAGATTGCAATCCTACATGTCCTATTATTCTTGTTAGACCTTTCCTTAGAACGATTGGTGCAATTATTGACATGAAAGAACGAAATATTAGATTCCTATTTCTATTAAGGAAAGGCATGGAACACTTTCCTAGGAAGAAAATTAAATTTCCTTATGAATCTATTATGAGAGCCATTTATGGATTGCATACCAAAGATGGCATGACCCAGATCTATTCCTGTTTTTATGCCTAGCTTGGGGCGTTAAACGATAGCGCTTGTTGGGAGGCAACCCAATTTTATTTTTTTTGTTCTTTGCTTTTTGCTCCTGTTTAGTAATAAATAATTCATATAGCTTCTTTTTAGATATGTTTTTATGTTTTAATTAGTGTTTGTGCCAAGTAGAACCTTTGGGAAGACTTGGGTGAAGTCTTTGCGATCTTGCTGTAAAAAAGAGAAACTTTTTCTGTCACGACATTAGCTTTTATTTTTTACTGGAGAGTGCTTTTAGATTGATTCTTTTTGCAGATGATTAATAGAAACATTCCTCACGTCCAGCAATTTATTGCAGAATATTTGGAGTTACAGAAGTATTCGTAAGCTACATATTGCTACAGACTGTTCTGTTTTTGACAGGTTCTGTTTTTCGTGTGTTATTTGCTTATTTTGATGAATCTATCAGTAGTATCGGGGGGTATGAACCATAGAGAAGTTGAAATACAGTAGGTTTAACACCAATATAAATAAAGAATGGTTTCATTACAGTACCTTAAAGTGGTGGTTTATTTTCTTATACTAACGGAGCTCATGAGATTTTCCGTTGAAGTTTTGTGTTGTGAAGTTTTCAAGTTTTTGGGTAAAGATTTGATGGATTTTGGAATAAGAAGTGGCAAGAGTCTAAGCTTGGGATGCCCCAGTAGGCATCCCCTCTTTCGTCTTTGTCTATCAGTAACTTTACTTGAGGCTATATTTTTATTCACCACATGATATGTGTTTTGCTTGGAGCGTCTTGTATGATTTGAGTCTTTGCTTTTTAGTTTACCAAAATCATCCTTGCTGTACACACCTTTTGGGAGAGACACGCATGAATCAGAATTTGTTAGAATACTCTATGTGCTTCACTTATATCTTTTGAGCTAGATAATTTTGCTCTAGTGCTTCACTTATATCTTTTTAGAGCACGGTGGTGGTTTTATTTTATAGAAATTATTGATCTCTCAGGCTTCACTTATATTATTTTAAGAGTCTTTTAGAACAGCATGGTAATTTTCTTTGGCTATAAAACTAGTCCTAATATGATGGGCATCCAAGATTGGTATAATAAAAACTTTCATATAAAGCGCATTGAATACTATGAGAAGTTTGATGCTTGATGATTGTTTTGAGATATGGGTATGGTGATATTAGAGTCATGCTACTAGAGTAATTGTGAATTTGAGAAATACTTGTGTTGAGGTTTGCAAGTCCTGTAGCATGCACATATGGTAACCGTTGTGTAACAAATTTGAAGCATGAGGTGTTTCTTTGATTGTCTTCCTTATGTGTGGAGGTCGGTGTCGGTGTCAAAACCGGCGGATCTCGGGTAGGGGTCCCGAACTGTGCGTCTGAGGTTGATGGTAACAGGAGACAGGGAACACAATGTTTACCCATGTTTGGGCCCTCTCGATGGAGGTAAAACCCTACGTCCTGCTAGATTAATATTGATGAGTATGGGGGTTACAAGAGTTGATCTACCACGAGATCGTAATGGCTAAAACCCTAGAAGTCTAGCCTATCTGATTATGATTGTCTCTACGGACTAAGCCCTCCGGTTTATATAGACACCAGAGGGTACTAGGGTTATACAAAGTCGGTTACAGAGAAAGGAATCTTCATATCCGAACGCCAAGCTTGCCATCCACGCCAAGGAGAGTCCCATCCAGAGACGGGTGAGAGTCTTTGGTCTTGTATCTTCATAGCCCATTAGTCCGGCCCATGTCCAACAGGTCGGACGCCCAAGGACCCCTTAGTCCAGGACTCCCTCAGTAGCCCCTGAACCAGGCTACAATGACGAGGTGTTCGGCACGCAGATTGTCTTCGGCATTGCAAGGCAGATTCCTCCTCCGAATACTCCAACACAGTCTTCGAATATAACTAACATGTCCGGATCTGCAAAACAAGTACCACACACCACCGTAGAGAGTATAATATTTCACGAGTCCAATCTGCTGACAATTTTTGATAATGTGACACCACGTCATCACCCGGTCATTATTTCGAACCATTTTTGGCCTGCCGCGTCGAGATGCGGTCTCATTGGCACGTCTTGTCAAAGCAGAGATCGTGTCCCCTTATTACGGGGTTCTCATCAATACGGGAGTGGATAATCCAACCGTGCCGTTTGCACAACCCTTGGGAACAGGCGAGTTTTAAGGTGAGTGGGGAGGTGCTTGATATTCACTGCCTCTATAAGGAAATAAGGATCCCTTCTTTCACCCACACCTTCTCTCTCTCTCTGCCCTCCCATTCTTGAGCTCCAGCGCCCAAGTCCTCATCTTTTCCGCCTCAAGAAAGCACTCGACCATGTCCGGATCTGGATCGCAAGGCAAGTGGATGGCCTCCTCCGTCAAGGAGAAGGACATCACCGATCTTCGGGAGGCCGGGTACCTGGCGAAAGAAATCGCCCACCGGCTTCTGGCCAAGGGGTAAATCGTCCCCACCCCGAAGCCCAATGAAAGGGTGGTGTTCATCCCCCATTTCGTCCGCGGGTTAGGGTTTCCTCTCCACCCTTTCGTCCGTGGACTCATGTTTTATTATGGGCTAGATTTCCATGATCTAGCCCCAAACTCCTTCCTCAACATCTCGGCATTCATTGTCGTGTGCGAGGCCTTCCTCCGCATTCTGCCCCACTTCGGACCGTGGATTAAGATCTTCAACGTGAAGCCGAAGGTGGTGGACGGCCAACACGCTGAGTGTGGAGGTGCCATGGTGAGAAAGATGCCCAACGTCCCGTGGCCCAAAGGTACCTTCATGGAGACCGTCAAGGCGTGGCAGAAGCTGTGGTTTTACGTCACAGAGCCCCGCGACTCCTCCTGGGACGCGGCTCCCGAATTCAAATCTAGGGCCCCAACATGGCTTACCTCCTGGCAAGAGAAGGGCCTGGATTGGTCTTCGCCGGACGAGCTGACAGCGCTTCAGACGCGCATCAGGGGCATGATGGACAAGAACGTCCAGCTTGTTGATGTGATTTAGGTGATGCTAATTCACTAGATCCTTCCATGCCAGAGTCAGGCTTGCCACCTATGGGAATTTGATCCGACCGAACACAAGACCCTGCGACGGTTCTTCAGGACTACACATGAAGACATCTGGAAGGTGCTCTTCAAGGCCAACGAGACGTGGCCGAAGACAAGTGAAGACCATGGGCACGACCTGGCCCATCCCGCCAGTTCGGTAAGTTCTCCATGTTTCAAGGCAAATCCCTTACTTGCTTACTCAAGGAGGATGCCCCAGCTTCCCTATCTGTTTTTTAGGGTTGGACAAAGAAGGCAAAGCGGATTCAGTGTCCGGCTCCGCTGCCCAAGGACCCAGCCATCCCGTGCTTGACGAAGATGGTGGTTCCGGCGCCCTACAAGGCGCCGGAGAAGAAGGCCAAGAAGAAGGCCAAGGGGACCAGAGGTGGCCTCCGCCCGAAGGGTACTTTGGACATGGTGTCCGAAGACTCCGAAACTCACTCCGCCACCGAAGATGACGAGGAAGAGGAAGAGGAAGAAGAAAGCAACTCCCTCCTCCCCGAGGGGGGAAAGAAGAGGGCGGCCTCCACAAATCTGGAGGCGGAGGCGTCCAAGAAGGGGAAGGCCTCCCTCGCGGATAGCTCCGCGTGGGACGTTGACCGCAGCCCAGAACGACGCCCTCGGGATAAGCCCCTGGCCGAATCGTGAGTATCTAAAGACCCCGACGCTTTCATATATCAGCCTGTTTACTTTATGATTTTAACATGTTGAACCATGTACTTGTAGTCCGGCTCACTTGAGCGATCCTCGTCTTCGGAGAACTCGCTGGACCCGAAGGCGATGGACAGCGGGTCCCTTCTGACGGCCTCCTCTCCCAAGGTCATGGATGACACCAAGGTGTTGTCCCAAAGGATCCCAGACCAGGGAGAGACGCAGGAGGCCGTCAGGGTGACTCCAAAGGGCAAGACCTCGATCACCAGACACATGGGGGAGCAGATCCCCATGGAGACTGGCGACGGGGGCCACATCCAATTCGGCCCCCAGCCGAATACGGTCCCGGAGACCTATACGGCTCCGGAATCCGGCAGACAGCCTCCTTCATCAGAAGGAGGTGTGCCTATTCCGTCGGCGACCTCTGTCCAAACAGAGGCACTGGATACTCTACTGCAGTGCTTCCATCGTTGAGGAACACCGTACCCTTATGGGTGCGGTGATTGAGAAGATTCAGTCTGTGAAAAGCGGACTGACGGAAGCCTGCACAAGCCTTCTAATAGGCTTTGAGGTGAGCAATGTAACTTTGTGAAAAGAAAATCATAGTATAGATAGTAGCCCCTGAGACATTGTTTAGTGTTCGGAAAGAAGAGCCGAACAGAGGATCAATCAGTTTTTCACGGGAGACTAACCAGATATTTTATGTGAATAAGCAGGCATCCCTGTTGGCCGCGACTTCTCATGCTGCCGAAGTCTCCGGACTGAAGCAGAGGCTGGAGCAGACTGAGGAAGAGCTCGGTCATGCGAAAAAGCAGCTGGAGGACAATCAAGGTATTCAATGTTTTTGTGTATATCCGGGAGGGATGAATGTTTGTGCGCCGACCAAAGTGCCATGATATTTTCATAGGGGCGGCGAACGAGGTAGAGGCCCTCAAGAAGGCACTGGCCGAGGCCGAGGAGAGGGCGGCAAAGGAACGGGCCGCCCGAGAAAAGCATGAGGCCAGGATTGGTGAGGTCCAGCAGGAGCTCCAAGATGTCGTGAACAAATACGAGTCCTTGGAGGGGCAGAATGTGGACCAAGAGTCCGAACTCGCGAGGGTCCGCCAAAGTGCACAAGAGGCCCGAGCCAAATCCCAAGGCGCCCTCCAGGAAATCCAAGAGGCCAAGAAGATTGTGGCGGGTAAGGCTTTTATTATGCAAAGCAAGTATGTGAAGACAAGATATCTCTTATTGACACGAATTTGGAGTTCTCCAGGGGTGTTTCCGGATTTGCCGCGCAGCGTTTCTGACGCCGCGGCATTCTTTCGAGACGAAGAAGGGAGCGCAACGGAGAAGCTGTTCTGGTTGCAATACCTTGCGCCAGAACATCTGGTGCCTTTTAGCGACCAGCTAAAATAGCTGGTCGAGCTGCATAGGGTGGCCGAACTAGCCATGAAGGACTTAATAATCCGGATGTGGCCTGCAGAAGCTATGCCCGGCAGCTACTTCGGACTCGTGAAGTGGCTGGTCCATGCCTGCCCTCGACTTGACGCTGTCAAGCGGTTAGTCAGTATAGAAAGTGCACGGATGGCCTTCGCCCGTGTCAAGATGCAATGGTCGAAGATGAATGCCGTCAAGCTCGCGACCGAAGGACCACCCGAGGGAAAGGAGCACCGCACGCCCACGCGATATTTCGACGATGTCCTGGAGGGATCCCGCATTGTAGAGGAGCAATGTGCCAAGGGCATTATTTTTGAATGACTATATTCATGTTATCCCGTCCTATAGTATTAAACAGAGCCGTTATGTAATATAATGCTTGTTTATTTGTTGAAGTTTTTACCTCCTGTGCGGCCATTTTTATTAAATATGAGGGTTGGCCACTCGTTGGCTTCAGCCCCCACGTAGGTAGTACGGGGGTGTTCGGGATGAATCTAAACACTCTTTATCCCAACATTTGGTCCTTAAAGAAGGTGTTTAGCGCTACGAACCAGGCAATCAGACTATGTGGCTTTATCACCCTCACTTGGGCATAGGAGTTTGACAATAAAAATTTAGGCGCAGCCCCTAGTATCCGAATTAGGGTGCTGTAAACACCTGATCGGATAAGAACCGATTCATCGCATAATGCGGAAAAATCGCTAAAGATTTGAAACCTCTGAAGAGCTAACCGGCTCATGCTGCATCATGACAGTCAGTTTTCGGCTTTCTCTACTAAGGTGCTTATCAGAATAAACCAGGACACAATCGCAGTAGTTCTCCCTTTACTACTCTAGCTGATATAGCGGAACGTAAGGTAGTAAGCACAGGAGCCAGGCAACCCAACTATTGACCAAAGACATGATTCAGAGCTGATGCATATAATGTTTAATTCGGGGTGCCGAACTGTACTGTAAAAAGTGTTCGGACTTTGTTGCCGTGTTATGGGGCACAATGAAGCCCCTAGCGGAATAAAGCATACCAAAGTGTACGGGTGCGATTTGATAAGATTATCAAAAGAACAAACTAGTGCCGCAGAAGTTGGGCTGCAAACTGTTTCCATTATAGTTTGATTAATACGTCAAAGCGTATTTTGTACAAGTAGTGCGATAAGCAACAGTGGCTATTTAACATGCCAAGACCAAGGAGGAGCTGTGTACGGGTCCTGAAAGCGGGTAGAATGATCGTCGAGAAGAACATCTAGAGATTCCCCGACACGTATGTGCTACTTGCCACCTTGGTGCGTCTGTCCTTCGAAAGGACCGATGAGGAGGCCATCGAGAGGGGCCTGCGGAAGAGAAACCTGAAAAGGAAAAAAAGAAAAGAAAAAAGAAAGTGTGAAAGTATGTGTGTGCAAGGGAGGTCAAGCCGTATTACGGATCACAATCTGGTCATGCCTCCGTCTATGCCCATGGTATTTTGAGTGCGTAATTATGTACGCGCGACATGAACGCCGCCACTTGGTGGGGTCTGGGACGGAGGCCGAATTGCTAGTTGAGCTCTTGAGAGCTGGGCTGTCCTGGTGCAGAGTAGTCCGGACTCGTTTGACAGTGTCCGGGAGTATGGCCGCCGAATTAAGGTTCTACTTATGGAGGCCGCTCTGTACCTCTGCTGCCAGGGCAGCGATGTGCTCCTCGGTACGGAGGGAGCGCTCCGTTTTTCCATTGACCGTTATGACACTGCGTGGTTCAGGCATCTTGAGCTTGAGATAAGCGTAGTGTGGCATTGCATTGAATCGGGCAACCGCAGTTCGTCCCAGCAGTGCGTGATAGCCGCTGTGGAAGGGGACGATATCGAAGATTAACTCCTCGCTTCGGAAGTTGTCCGGAGATCCGAAGACGGCCTCCAATGTAATTGAGCCCGAGCAGCGGGCCTCTACACCTGGTATAACTCCTTTAAAGGTGGTTTTGGTGGGCTTGATCCTTGATGGATCGATGCCCATTTTGCGCACTTTATCTTGGTAAAGCAGGTTGAGGTTGCTGCCACCGTCCATGAGGACTTGTGTCAGGTGAAATCCATCAATTATTGGGTCGAGGACCTGTGCGGCTGACCCGCCATGATGGATGTTGGTCGGATGGTCCCTACGATCGAAGGTGATCGGGCATGACGACCATGGGTTGAATTTTGGGGCGACTGGCTCTATCGCATAGACATCCCTGAGTGCATGCTTGCGCTCCTTCTTGGGGATATGGGTAGCGTATATCATGTTCACCATTTTGATTTGAGGGGGAAACTTCTTCTGTCCCCCTATGTTCGGTGGACGGGGCTCTTCATCATCGTTCTCGCTTTACGACCCCTTCTCCTTGTCTTCGGCATTTAATTTTTCGGCCTGTTTGAAGACCCAACAACTCCTGTGGGTATGATTGGCTGGTTTATCAGGGGTGCCATGGATCTGACATGGGCGATCGAGTATGCGGTCCAGGCTGGTAGGGCCTTGATTATTTCTTTTATATGGCTTCTTCCGCTGTCCGGACTTGGGGCCACTGAATTCGGCATTGACCGTCGTGTCATCGGTATGATCACTGTTGCTTCGAAGCTTGTGTCTGTTGCGTCGGGGCTTGCCGTTGCTATTTCTGGCTTCCGAAGTGTCAGGTTCGCTTGTGTTGTTATTGCTATGGGCTAGCCAGCTATCTTCGCCCGCGCAAAAGCGGGTCATGAGTGCCGTGAGGGCTGCCATGGACTTCGGCTTTTCCTGGCCGAGGTGTCGGGTGAGCCATTCATCTCAGATGCTATGTTTGAATGCCGCCAGGGCTTCGGCATCCAGACAGTCGACAATCTGGTTCTTTTTGGTTAAGAATCTAGTCCGGAATTTCCTGGCTGACTCTCCGGGCTGTTGGATTATGTGACTTAAGTCGTCGGCATCCGGAGGTCGAACATATGTACCTTGGAAGTTGTCAAGGAAGGCTTCTTCCAAGCCCTCCCAGCTGCCAATGGAGTTTTTAGGCAGGCTGTTCAGCCAATGTCGGGCTGGCCCCTTGAGTTTTAGGGGGAGGTATTTGATGGCATGAAGATCATCACCGCGCGCCATGTGAATATGGAGGATAAAGTCTTCAATCCATACCGTAGGATCTGTGGTTCCATCATATGATTCGATATTCACGGGTTTGAACCCTTCTAGGAATTCATGTTCCATTACTTCATCAGTGAAGCAGAGGGGGTGTGCGGCGCCTGTATGTCGGGCCAGGTCGCGACGTATTTCGGATGGAGTCCGTCTGTGATTTTCGGCTTAGACGTAATTGTGCTTGCCATGTGCAGCTCGATAGCCGTCGTTGCGCGTCGGGGCATGCCCCCGTGATCCATAGATCGATCTGGCCAGACCTGCTTTATTCTTCAGGCCCTGCCGGAGATCATATGTGTATCCCTGAGCAGTTTTGTCTCTGTCTTTACGGCGAGGTGGTACGGGCTGGTGTTCGGCTTCGGTTGCCGCTTTGTGCTGACCACATGGTGGTCGGTCAGCCGCATTGTGCGATGATGGCACGGGCTCCAACGCCTCGTCATCGAATTGAGGTAGTAATTTGCGCTTCGGGTAACTTTTGAGTGGTTGCTTGAGGCCGTACTCCTCGGCTTCCAGGACATTAGTCCATCTGTCATTGAGAAGATCTTGATTAGCTTGAAGCTGTTGCTGCTTCTTTTTCAGGCTCCTTGCAGTGGCTATTAGTCGGCGCATGAAGCACTTCTGCTCGAGAGGTTCCTCAGGCACGATAAAATCCTCGTTGTCGAGGCTCACCTCATCCTCGGAGAGTGGAAGATAATTGTTGTCCTCCGAGTCTTCGTGCGCAGCCTGTTCATCAGGGCTAACTCGCCCATCTTCCCGTTTATCTTCTTGGGAAGTTGCCTCAACGGGGTCTTCATTGTCTTTGGCATCGTCCGGAGTTCTATCTTCTCCTATGCCGGTGTTGCTGTCTTTGCTACGGCGTGATTTAGAGCGGCGCCGCTGACGCCGGTGTTTTGGTTGTATCTTAGGAGGTTTATCCTCAACTGGATCTTCCTTATCATCGCCACTATTCTCTTTTGGTGCATCTACCATGTATACATCGTATGAGGAGGTGGCCGTCCATCGTCCGGTGAACGGTGGGTTTTCAGCCTGCTCCTCTCCAGCATCGTCGTCCATACCGTCGATGTCTTCGGAGCCATAATCGAGAATGTCGGTTAAGTCTTCGACAGTGGCTATTAAGTGGGTGGGGGTGGGAAGCAGAATTCTCCATTGTCAGCCTCCAGTTCAAACCGGATATAATTTGGCTGAGAGTCCCTTGCTAAGGAGAGTGTTTTTAATGAGTTTAGCACGTGGCCTAAAGGCGAGTGCCGAAAGATGTCCGCGGAGCTAAATTCGACGATCGATGCTTGATCAAGCTCATCGTGCGCGGACGCACATGGTTCGGAACTTGTAGCCAGAAACGGGTTCGAGGTTCCGGTGACACGGATCCCACTCGAGGTTGGGTCGGTGTGCGGATCTAATGCCGCTGAGTCTGCGGTTTCCGTGGCGGGGTTGAGCCTCCCGTCCTCGGATGGCGCAATCTGCTCCGGATCTAGGGACAGAGCAGTTACAGGCGCTATCCCCTGGGCATGGTCCGATGACAGATTTAAGTCATGTTCATCATGGCGACAGGGAGCGGCTGTCGTGGTTTCAAATCCGTCGAAGATCAAGTCTCCACAGATATCCACGACATAGTTCAAGCTTCCAAATCCGACCTGGCGGCCAGGGGCATAGGTATCAATCTGCTCTAGATGGCCACGCGAGTTGGCCTATGGTGCGAAGCCGCCGAATACGAAGATCTGTCCGGGGAGGAAGGTTTCTCCCTGGAAAACATTGTTGTAGATGGTTGATGGGGCCATCGAACCTCTTGACAACGACACAACGGAACTCTCAATGAAAGCACCAATGTCGGTGTCAAAACCGGAGGATCTCGGGTAGGGGTCCCGAACTGTGCGTCTGAGGTTGATGGTAACAGGAGACAGGGAACACAATGTTTACCCAGGTTCGGGCCCTCTCGATGGAGGTAAAACCCTACGTCCTACTAGATTAATATTGATAAGTATGGGGGTTACCAGAATTGATCTACCACGAGATCGTAATGGCTAAAACCCTAGAAGTCTAGCCTATCTGATTATGATTGTGTCTACGGACTAAGCCCTCCGGTTTATATAGACACTGGAGGGGACTAGGGTTATACGAAGTCGGTTACAGAGAAAGGGATCTTCATATCCGAACGCCAAGCTTGCCATCCACGCCAAGGAGAGTCCCATCTGGACACGGGTGAGTGTCTTCGGTCTTGTATCTTCGTAGCCCATCATTCTGGCCCATGTCCAATAGGCTGGGCGCCCGAGGACCCCTTAGTCCAGGACTCCCTCAGTCGGGATCGCGTGATGGTTAACTCCTACCAACCCTTCCCCTAGGAGCATGCGCGTAGTGCTTGGTTTTGATGACTTGTAGATTTTTGCAATAAGTATGTGAGTTCTTTATGACTAATGTTGAGTCCATGGATTATACGCATTCTCACCCTTCCACCGTTGCTAGCCTCTCTAGTACCGCGCAACTTTCGCCGGTACAATAAACCCACCATTTACCTTCCTCAAAACTGCCACCATACCTACCTATTATGGCATTTCCATAGCCATTCTGAGATATATTGCCATGCAACTTTCCACCGTCCCATTTATTATGACACGCTCCATCATTGTCATATTGCCTTGCATGATCATGTAGTTGACATCGTATTTGTGGCAAAGCCACCATTCATAATTTTTTCATACATGTCACTCTTGACTCATTGCACAACCTGGTACACCGCTAGAGGCATTCATATAGAGTCATATTTTGTTCTAAGTATCGAGTTGTAATCCTTGAGGTGTAAATAAATAGAAGTGTGAAGATTATCATTGTTAGAGCATTGTCCTGTGTGAGGAAATAAAAAAAAGAGGCCAAAGAAGCCAAACAAAAAAAGAGAGAGAAGAAGAGAGAAGGGACAATGCTACTATCCTTTTTCCACACTTGTGCTTCAAAATAACACCATGATCTTCATGATAGAGAGTCTCTTATTTTGTTGTAACATCCCAAATTTCCAATTTGGAATGTTATACATAGGTCATCATATGCATATCATATTTCTTTTGCATTCTTGCTTTGCGATCCTGAAAATCCTTAGCAACTCAAGGACCCACGAAGAGAGTTGGGGATTTCACCATTCTCATATTTGAATTTTCTCAAATATCGAAACAAGGATCGGTTTGGTTTTATTATTTTTCTCCCCAAAAAGATTTCATAATAAAATATATGAGAGGAGATAATATTACTTCTCCAAAATATAAATGAAATATTGGAGGAAAAGTGTTAAATAAAATAAATAATTTTATTCGGATTTTATTGCTATTTTATTTGAATTAGAAAAATATGCAGTTTTCAAAATTGCATTCTTAGCCCAAATAAATGTTCACTTTGTCCAAAATATTATTAGAGGACCGTGAAAATTTATTTCAGGATTTTTGGACTCTGTTTGGTATTTATTTTATTTATTTTTACTCCGTCCGTTTTAAAAAAATCCAACCGACCTAAGGGGCCGTGTCCGAGCCGGACTCCGTCCGGCCAGGCTTTATAAGCCAGCCCGAGCCCCCCCCCCCCCCCCGGCCCAAGTCACCGCGCCCCAAACCCTATCCCTAGCCACGCCGCCACCCGTGCCGCGGCCGCCGCCCGCCGCCCGCCGTGTCGCCTCACCGGAGTTCGTCGTCGCCGGTTTTTCACCGGTTTTCGTCACTTTTATTTCCGATAAAAACCTAGATCGGTTTTTCTTTTAGATTCCGTTTTATTTCAGTTTAGTTTATTTAACGGACATTCGTTCGTTTAGAGTTGTTAGTGAATGATTTTCGTTAGATTGGTTCTGTTAGCGAACGTTCGTTCATTAGTCTTTTCTTTTTATTTTATTTTCGGCCAGGGACCTATCCGCGATTATTTTTCTCGCAAATTAGCCCCTAATCTTCAAACCCTCGTAACTTTTCAACCGTTTGTCCAAATCCAGTGAAACCAACGCCAAAATATTTGTCTCAAACCCCTCTTTCTGATTAATCAACTTGAACAAGGTTTTGATAATTTAAAATATGGTTTCAAGCAGATTAGTTTTCGAAGTTCTTTTGACCGTAGTTTCAGTTCCGTAGCTCCGATTCGATTGACTCTTTTTGCAGATCGAATTTCTTTAGTTGAGTTTTCACATTCGATCTTCTTATTTGATTTTTACCCATGCATCTTTGCTTGATTGCTTATGTATGCTATTGTTTGTCTGCGATAGAATTTCCGTAGTGCGCAGCGTGCTACTACGAGTTACTAGGTTTTGCAGATCATCAGCAAGGCGAGTACCATGTTGATCATACACTTTTCTTACCCAGTTTTTATGCATTAGTTACAACCCTCAAACATTGCATGAGTAGGATCTCTTAACATGTGGTTTTGGGGAAGTAGATGATGAGGTAGAACCTATTGCCCTTTTATTATCAAACCCTTGGGAGTTACTTCTACGTTATGCTTATATTGACATGCTATGCTCGTAGACGTGGATTGGGTTTGAGTGTATCCATGACATATGTGAGATGGTTAATTAATGGTTAACTTAAGGTGGCTACTTAAACACACATCTGGGTTGATTGGTTGCGGGCACCTGGAGAATCCAGTGTTGTCCTAGGATATCCCGGAGTACCCGTGTGATCATCCTATGGTTCCCACCCAGGCTTAAAGGGATCATAAGATTATTCATGCTAGAAACTTCCATGTGCAGCCACAAGCTATTATGGGCTCTAGCATAGTGGAGTAAGTTGCATGACCTCTTCCAGTGGTAGGCTAGCAGATGTAGGGGATGTAGGTTGGTACGGTCTACCCGGGATTAGAGTTAATGCTTCCAAAAAACTGTGTCTCGGTCATCCGTTTCTCAAACACCATGTAGTGCGAGAAATCCAACGGAGGAGATCGAGTCTTGTGGGGAAAAGTGCGCAAACCTCTGCAGAGTGTACAAACTAATTATGGTTAGTCGTGCCCCTGGTTATGGACATCTTGAGTATCTGGATCTTGGATTATCATATTGATCTCATCACTCTATTACTTAATTTGTTGGGTTGTTAATTACTTCCTAATTGGGATTGAGTTGGAGGAACCTTCTCAATGTTTAACAACTACTATTATAGTTAAATAAAATATATTCCTTTGTTGTAGGGAAAAATTGGCTTTTCGCAAAAGTATTATAACCATAGAGCCTCCACCAGCCATATATGCATGTACTGATAGCATTTACCTGTTCATTGCTCTATTGTGTTATTTTGCCAGCATATTCCATGTGTTGACCCGTTTTTGGGCTGCAACATATTATGTTGCAGACTTTTCAGACGAAGAGTAAGGTGCGCTAGGTCGTTGTCGTGCACTCAGCTATGCCGTTGGAGTTGATGGACTCACTTTATGTTCCAAGTCTTCCACTGTTATCTTATTTAGATGGCTTTAAGCCATATTATTGTAATAAGTTCTCTTTTTGAGACTTTCGATGTAATAAGTGTGTGATTGCTACTCTGTTATAAATCCTTCGAAGTACTGTGTGTGTCAGCATTACCGATCCGGGGATGACACTTATGCACAAAGACTTGACCATCTGAGGTCAGGTCGCTACATTTGTCACTTTCATATACTAGTGGGAATTTTTGTTATAGAACTTGGCTTGTATATTCCAATGATGGGCTTCCTCAAAATGCCCTAGGTCTTCGTGAGCAAGCAAATTGGATGCACACCCACTTAGTTTCTCTTGTTGAGCTTTCATACATTTATAGCTCTAGTGCATCTGTTGCATGGCAATCCGTACTCACTCACATTGATACCTATTGATGGGCATCTCCATAGCCCATTAATATGCCTAGTTGATGTGAGACCATCTTCCTCCTTTTTGTCTTCTCCACAACCACCATTCTATTCCACCTATAGTGTTATGTCCATCGCTCACACTCATGTATTGCGTGAAAGTTGAAAAAGTTTGAGAATACTAAAGTATGAAACAATTGCTTGGCTGAATCCGGGATTGTGCATGATTTGAATATTTTATGTGACGAACATGGAGCATAGCCAAACTATATGATTTTGTAGGGATGAACTTTCTTTGGCCATGTTATTTTGAGAAGACATGATTACTTTGTCAGTATGCTTCAAGTATTATTATTTTTATGTCAACATTAAACTTTTGTCTTGAATCTTTCGGATCTGAACAATCATGCCACAATAAAGAAAATTACATTGATAATTATGTTAGGTAGCATTCTACACCCAAATTTTTGTTTTTATCATTTACCTTGGGGATGCTTGATACGTCTCCAACGTATCTATAATTTTTGATTGTTCCACGCTATTATATTATCTATTTTTATTTTTGGGACTAACCTATTAAGCAGAGGCCTGGTGCCAGTTTTTGTTTTTTTGTCTGTTTTAGAATTTTGCAAAAAGCAATACGAAACGGAGTCCAAACGGAATGAAACCTTCGCGATGATCTTTCTTGGACCGAAAGAAATCCAGAATACTTGGAGTAAAAGTCTGGAACTCGACGAGGAAGCCACGAGGCAGGAGGGCGCGCCCAGGGGGGCAGGCACGCCCCCACCCTTGTGGGCCCCTCATAGCTCCATCGAAGTACTTATTTCACCTATATATACTCTTATACCCTAGAAACATCAGGGAGATCCACGAAACCACTTTTCCACCGCCGCAACCTTCTGTACTTGTGAGATTCCATCTTGGGGCCTTTTCCGGCAATCTGCCAGAGGGGGAATCGATCACGGAGGGCTTCTACATCAACACCATTGCCTCTCCGATGAAGCATGAGTAGTTTACCACAGACCTTCGGGTCCATAGTTATTAGCTAGATGGCTTCTTCTCTCTCTTTGATTCTCAATACAAAGTTCTCCTCGATGTTCTTGCAGATCTATTCGATGTAATACTCTTTTGCGGTGTGTTTGCTGAGATCCGATGAATTGTGGATTTATGAACAAGATTATCTATGAATATTATTTGGTTCTTCTCTGAATTCTTATATGCATGATTTGATATCTTTGCAAGTCTCTTCGAATTATTGTTTTAGTTTGGCCTACTAGATTGATCTTTCTTGCAATGGGAGAAGTGCTTAGCTTTGGGTTCAATCTTGTGGTGTCCTTTCCCAGTGATAATAGGGGTAGCAAGGCACGTATTGTATTGTTGCCATCGAGGATAAAAAGATGGGGTTTATATCATATTGCTTGAGTTTATCCCTCTACATCATGTCATCTTGCTTAATGTGTTACTCCATTCTTATGAAGTTAATACTCTAGATGCATGCTAGATAGCAGTCGATGTGTGGAGTAATAGTAGTAGATGCAGAATCATTTCGGTCTACTTGACACGGACGTGATGCCTATATCCATGATCATTGCCTTAGATATCTTCATAACTATGCGCTTTTGTATCAATTGCTCGGCAGTAATTTGTAGTGAAACCTATGGCCCCCGGGTCTCTTTCCTATTATATTACATATCTTTTATTTACATCGCATCTAATTTACTATTTTGCAATCTTTACTTTCCAATCTATACAACAAAAATACCAAAAATATTTACTTTACTATCTCTATTAGATCTCACTTTTGCGAGTGACCGTGAAGGGATTGACAACCCCTTTATCGCGTTGGTTGCAAGGTTCTTGATTGTTTGTGCAGGTACTAGGTGACTTGTGCGTTGTCTCCTACTGGATTGATACCGTGGTTCTAAAAACTGAGGGAAATACTTTCGCTACTTTGTTGCATCACCCTTTCCTCTTCAAGGGAAAACCAACACATGCTCAAGAGGTAGCACACGTTCAGCACGCGTTTAGCTCGATGACGTCCTCGCCTTCTTGATCCAGCAAGAGGGGCAAAATAGTAGATGAGTTCCGGCAGCACGATGGTGTGGTAACGCTGTTGGTGAAGAACAATCTCCACAGGGCTTCACCAAGCACAACGAAAACTGTGATGGAGGATAAACTAGAGGGACGGGGTTGCCGGCATACGGCTTGGTGTTTCTTGATGTGTCTTGGGTGCCAGCCCTGCCCCTCTATTTATATGTTGAGCCCTGGGGTCGAAACTTGGAGTAAAAGCCTCCTCAAAGTCAGTTTTTCCCGAAAGGCAAGAGTCCTTCTGATGCGGAGCATCCCAAGGTCATCCCCATGGACCTACCATCGCCTCACTAAGTGCCCAGTGGACCCATGACACGAGCACGTGCAAGAGCTCTCGAAACCGAGGTGACATCACTCCTCTCAGATTTCCACTTTGATGCACATGAGACATGGCTACTACCTCATATGGACACATTGTGCATACTCAGGTATCATGGAGAAGCTAAGGAGCAAGGAGAAGAAGAAGAGGAAGATGGACGTGAAGACGGAGACGAAGAAGAAGAGTTGCTCAAATTCTCCAGGCTCCGGACGACCGACGAACCCCGGACGTCCGACGACCTCCAGGCTCCGGACGTACGGCCTCCTCCGGACGACTGACACTTCCACACCCGAGCCAAAACAGATGGACGTTCGACGCCCCACGGACGACCGACGCCCGGACGTCCGACCCCGACCTGACGACCGACCGAAGACCACCCGAGCCAAATCTACGGACGTCTGACATGCACCGGACGTCCGGAGCCTCGCGAGCCTGCGGATGACCGTTGACCTCCGGACGTCCGACGCCTGTGCGTTGTTTCGTGTTGGGCCACAGCCCATGTACCCCTTCGCCCCCCTCTTTTGCACTAAGACTATATATACTCCACCTCGTCCAACTTTCTAGTGTTAGCATTGGTTTAGCTCATTTGAGAGATAGAGCATTGCTCATCCACATCGGATCTACTCCTCGTGAGAGACTGCGGCCTCTTCGGAGAAGATCCTTTTGGATTCAAGACCTCCTCGCGGAGAAGAACATCAAGACCTCCTCACGAAGAAGATCAGCTACCCTTGTATCATTCGTAGTTGACCGTGTACCGTGTGAACTCTCATGTATTCGAGGATGTAGCACATGTGTGACTTCCTTGTGTCGGTTTAGTGATTCTCTTGTGTTTCCCTTGTGTTTTCCCTCTTTTTCCCCCTCATGTTCTTCGTGTTCATCATGGGATCCGCTCCTTTCGTGAAAGATCGGTCGATTAGGGTTCTACCCTACATCATCTTTGGTATCTAGAGCCATGTTAATCATGATTTCGGAGCCTCATCATTGTGTTTCTGGCCTTGTTTTGTTGTTTTTCATCCTAATTCAAAAATTCCCCATAGAAATAGCCCCAATTTTTTTTGTGATTTGTTAGTGTGTTGAGATTTTGTTGGTTTGGATCCATGGATTTGCTTTGTTTTGAGTGGATCTAGCTTTTCCCCCCTTTCCCCACCCTTTCCATCCACAAAATCCTCCAGATTTGACCATTTTCATCATCCCCATCACGAACACGTGAAGTTCATCCCGTGCCCAAAATTCGCCCAAGCACCGGATATCCGACCCAGCCCGGACGTCCGACGAACCCTGACGAAACTGAATTCCTTTCAGTTTTGCACCACCACCGCCCCACATTTCCGCATATTGATAGAGGCGAGGGTCCCGATCTTTCGATGAGATGATAACTATCGATTTGGTGGAGACGACTTTGACGATCCGACTACAAACGTGCACGACGTTGCGCCTTAGCAATCGCTAAACCAACTCCGGGAGGTTATTGACCACGCTGGAGCATGATCAACCTGATCACGAAGGTCTATTCCTGCAAGCAATCGAAGAACAAGCAAGAATATGATTAAGCAATCTGAATATTGCGAGTATGGATGAAGTATTGATAAAAGTGGGGTTTCATAAGCGGTCTTGATCTGGTCGTTGGACACAAAGGAAGTACACGAAGTTGCAGCGATGGCTAACTTTTAACTAAATAAAACCCAAGTCTAAACGATGCCTTAAGGGCTATATTTATAGGGAAAAGAGAGGGGATTTTTTCCACCCTTGGCAAGGTGGGACTAAAACACCTCCTAAGTCGTTTTCCCTACAATATGGACTCTAAAAATAGATTACATGGGCTTGGCCCAAAATAAGGTGGCGCAACACCAATAATAAGCTATGGACGAAATTTATGAAAGGCCATCTTGTATATTTCGTCCACCATCTTGTATGTCATCATGGTGGCTTCAAAGCCCGGAAATCTCCACTTGAACCTCCGTTCTTGTTCTGTTCGCACGCACCTTCATCTCCGTGCTTGACCATGCTCCAATGTCCAACCTTCTTGTCCATGCTAGACACTTCAATTGCAAGCAGCACAAATGTATCTAAGTTAGGCAGCATCATATTCTCATGAACATTAGAAACATTACCAAGAAACAAAAGTACCTGATAATTTAATTGGCGTATCTGAGCTCTAGCAACTGTTCCAAGAGGTAAAACAGTAGGGGATATGGGTTTAACTGTGGTAGCCATGTCCTCATCATCCTCCCCTTCTTGAAAACAAAGCCGTCCTCGGCGTTTCTTAATCTGAAATCTGGCTAACAAAAGAGACAAGGTGTACACGTTGTATATGTATATGTCATCCATTTTCACTGATCTCAGTTGGGGCACATGTGACACAGTTATACAAGAGCACCCTTCAAAAGTCGTGAAATATAAAGCCAATATATTATCGCAAGAAGTCAAAGGCATGAAAAAATTGCAACTCAGTTTGCACATATAAGTGAAGCTCTTATTCATATCAAAAGATTGACAATGCTTATCATTAAACCATCCCAACAATGATGAACCATCACCAAGATTAGAGGTCATATCAAAATGATTAAACATTGGCACAATTATTTTCAAACGTATTTGATCCAAATCTGATTTATTCCCTGATTCACTTGATTCTTTTGCATCGATAGTTAATTCAATGGGTTCACTCAAAATTGTTTGAACACATGGCAAAGTCAAAACATCAACATAGTCCTCTAAAATAGCTGGTGTGATCAAAGTTGTGGGTAGCTCACCGCTTGGTGCATTTAAATTGACAAGACATTCATCATACTCATGTGGTGGTGGAAGATTAGTACATTTGTCATTACCTCTTGTGATCAACTCAGATGATGTAGGAACTCTCGGTGATGATGTGTCACATGGTGGAGGTGATGTAGTCCTCACAACAATGGATGTGGTTGTCATAGTATGCCTAGTAGTTGAAGGGACAATCGTATCAACTCTTGGAATGTGCATCTCGTGCCTGTTCTCCTTGTGGGCAACACGTCGTTTTATTTCCTGTTCAGCTTTGCAAGCAAGATGAAACAAATGGTCCATAGGATAACACTCGTCATGAATTAGTATCTCCTGAATCTCACGATTTAATCCTCCCCAAAATCTATCCATAAAATCTTCTTCACTTTCTTCTAAAGAGGAATGCAGGAAGGTAGTTTGTAAAGTATCATAATATTTCGTTACGGTGTCACTACCTTGTTTCAAATGTTGCAACTTTTTAATCATGTCATGAGTATAATAAGCGGGAACGAATGTATGTCGCATGGCAAGTTTCAAATCATCCCAAGTAGTAGGTATATCATTAGGGTGTAGCCGACAATATTCACTCCACCAAACTATAGCATAACCAGTGAAAGAACCAACCGCAACCTTAACGTTTTTACGTTCATCAAAATTATGGGAAGCAAATATATTATTTATGTCGAATTCCCATTCAATATATAAAGCAGGTCTAAAACGGCCAATAAATGATGGTATAGGAACAGTAACCTGATCATGCGCATTTGGATGTTTATGCACCTCTCGTGATCGTTGTGGAATTTGCAAAGGTGGTGGCACGTCTCCCGCGATCGACAAAGCCCATGAATTGACCCTAGATCCTGTCATGATTAGTAGAAACAAGAAACAAAATCCAAAAATAATGTTCCTATAACTACTAGGATGTGGTGGTAAAACGCTCACAGTAAAGCAAATATCAATGTCTTACAAGTTCTTACCATGCAGCAGGCGGTGATCGGCAACTAGCGGTGTCAAGTAACTCCAAAAGTTGGGTAAAGCGATTGCCAGGTGAACGTATGTATACACGGTGTAGAAATATGTGGAGCTGGGATGACTTTATATATATGTGGGGGAAAATGCTACAACCACGTTAATTAATGCAAGTTGAATAATCGCTCAAAGTAGTCGAGTGCTGGTTTTAGGCTAGACTGTACTAGAGACGCGAGCCTAAGACACAGACAAAATTCACGCACTGAATTGAACCGGGGATATCTTTCTTTTACCGAGGACCGGATCAATGAAAGGGCAAAAGGAAACAATGCTAGAAACTGTGAAACTTTTTTTAACCAAACCGAAGTTGCCCCTTTTTCCACACGGATCAAGCCATTTTATTTTCTCGAGCTCAGACCGATAGCAACAAACACCAACAACACCACATGTTGGTACAAGCCTTCGTTCACGTTTTTGTGGGCTGCTCTGTTCTTCAAAGAAATCCAACCGTGCAGCACAACCTCTTTTTTTTTACCACAACCAAATCACTTTTCTTTAGAGAACCACAACCAAAGTACTAGGACGTACTAGTAGTCTATAGCACAACAAGGCACACTTTTTTTTTGCTGTCTCCCAGGATCAAGTGATGTGCCAGTTGGTACTTTCCTTCTCTTTCTATGCAGTTTTTTTTCCGGGCAAAACGCCTTCGCAAAACTCCCCACAAAACAGCAGCACACTATGGCTTTTTTTGTTTTTGGCGCGGATCCCAACAAAATCTGGTAGGTACCTTTTTTTTGGGTTCCGTTTAAAACTCCCAAGGAAACAGACCCGCACTTGAATGCTCTTTCCGTTTAAAACTCCCAAGAGATAATGATTCTATTTTTTTCGTTGGAAACTATCTTGCCAATCAAACCGAAATAGCCCTTCCAAATATCACGTGAGCAACCTCAATTCTAGGCACTATTTACGTTATTTCTTTATGGCTGCGATTTTCCACTTCTCCCGTAAGGAATCTGCTCTCTCTCTCTCTCTTTTTAGCTGACTAGACTTGCCTTGTTATCTCTCTCTTGACTCAATCACCAAGATCTTTTTAAATAAACAAACCGACTAGCACTTTCCCAACAATTCCTCCTCCTTTTTTTTTGTCCGATCCAATCGCCCTGCAGATCGCTCTTTTTTTTCTCCCAACTTTTTTTTCCAAACAACACAACAGATCTCTTTCCTCTTCTATTATTTTTTTCACCTATAAAACCTTCCAAACTTCTCACGGTATCTCCTCCTTTGTTTCTTTGTTTGGCTGATCCGACTTGCCTTCTTAATAGAACCGAACGTGGCCTTCCAAAGAACCCAGCACCACAAAAATCGGATCAATTAATGGCAGAATCTTTCTTACAACAAAGGAAATAACCACGTGAAAGACAACCGATCAGTTTTTTTTAATAGATCAAATCGTTCCTACCAAACTTTAATGCCTTCCAAACTCTTTGTGCCTTCCCCTTGGCCGCACCAAACTTGCCTCTCTTTTTTTTTGCTTTTTTTAACCGATCTGATTTCCCCTTTCTTCGTTTCCTTTCTCCAAGTTCCAAACGTGGCAACTAATGATGCTCTAGCCAACAAACTATGGAAAATCAATAGATGGATTCTCCTTGCAAACCGATCAGAATTTTTCTTCTGCAAACTTTTTTTTTCACAAGATGAATAAGGCTCCAAGATGAACTAATGTGATGATGGCGATGAACGACAAAAGCAAACGGATGGTGGTGATGGCGATGAAAATAAGTAGCAGCGGAAGATGACAATGAAGTGGATGACCGTGTGAGTGGACGTGACGTGAACAAAACATGACTAGAACTCGAAACTCTAAAAGTTTAGACACTAAAACCAGCAACTCGACACACGATGCAATCGAAAATTCAACAATGCAAAAACTAAGTGGCAATGGCCAAAAGGCTTAAATTGTCTGAGACACGGATGAACTAATCTAACTTTTTTTGGCTTTTTCTTGGACTATTGGTATGAAGAACAGATGCAATCTAAGACTGAAAAACTGGAAAGTCTCACCGAGCAACCTGAAAACTGATACCACTTGATAGAGGCGAGGGTCCCGATCTTTCGATGAGATGATAACTATCGATTTGGTGGAGGCGACTTTGACGATCCAACTACAAACGTGCACGACGTTGCGCCTTAGCAATCGCTAAACCAACTCCGGCAGGTTATTGACCATGCTGGAGCACGATCAACCTGACCACGAAGGTCTATTCCTGCAAGCAATCGAAGAACAAGCAAGAATATGATTAAGCAATCTGAATATTGCGAGTATGGATGAAGTATTGATAAAAGTGGGGTTTCATAAGCGGTCTTGGTCTAGTCGTTGGACACAAACGAAGTACACGAAGTTGCAGCGATGGCTAACTTTTAACTAAATAAAACCCAAGTCTAAACGATGCCTTAAGGGCTATATTTATAGGGAAAAGAGAGGGGATTTTGTCCACCCTTGGCAAGGTGGGACTAAAACACCTCCTAAGTCGTTTTCCCTACAATATGGACTCTAAAAATAGATTACATGGGCCTAGCCCAAAATAAGGTGGCGCAACACCAATAATAAGCTATGGACGAAATTTATGAAAGGCCATCTTGTATATTTCGTCCACCATCTTGTATGTCATCATGGTGGCTTCAAAGTCCGGAAATCTCCACTTGAACCTCCGTTCTTGTTCTGTTCGCACGCACCTTCATCTCCATGCTTGACCATGCTCCAATGTCCAACCTTCTTGTCCATGCTACACACTTCAATTGCAAGCAGCACAAATGTATCTAAGTTAGGCAGCATCATATTCTCATGAACATTAGAAACATTACCAAGAAACGAAAGTACCTGATAATTTAATTGGCGTATCTGAGCTCTAGCAACTGTTCCAAGAGGTAAAACAGTAGGGGATATGGGTGTAACTGTGGTAGCCATGTCCTCATCACATATGCACTCCTACCACCATTGCATACCCGTTTCGCACAACGACAAGTGTTGCCACTTCGAGCTTAGAGAATTTGAGTTGCGGTTCCGTATCCTTTTGTGTTTCGGCTATCTAGGTACGGTTCGACATCGGCATCACCGCCGCTCATCTTCGCCACGGATGCGTCATCAACAACAACATCGACTACATCTTGGTATTCGTGCTACCATTTTGACACCATGCCATAATCAAGAATGGTAACCTCGTCTTGGTATAAGATACATCATTCTTGCCATTACATTGATAGCCATCATAGCCTTACTCCTTTGCGTTGGTTACCCATCGAGACTAGCCTTTGAGTATTGCCGACAACGAGACTTGTGCAAATTAGTGATCATACTTCCAATAGCATACATACATCATTGTTGCATATCTTAGTATCATCTCTTCTGTCACAAAGTTGTCATCGCATACACGATTTCAATCTTGGTTCGTCAAGCATTGCATGAGAAAAGAGCTCAAACAACAAAGATCCAAACAAGCTTTTCAGCAAAAAGGAAAGATAAGAAAAGAGCTTTTAAGCAAGAACCATAGCATCATACAACATTAAGATTGTCATACTAGATCATCTTGGGTCATATCATAGAAACACCTTGCATAGAGCATACTTGGGATAGAAGTCGTTGCATTTTTGCTAAGTAGGTTGTGCACAAGTTCTTTGTATCCGCCTTTTGAGCAATCGTGCTAGTGTCTCTCTAGTGTTGTGCAACAAGAGCATTTTTGTGGATTCCACATTTTGGCTCATCCTTGGTTGCACGACCCCACTTATCTTTTTGCGTGTGTGTTTCCGTGTACCTTATATGCTTGGTCTACTTGTTACATTGCATCTTGTGAATCTTTTCCAACATTATTGAAGCTCACTTACAATTGCATCAAATTTTGTGCCACCATCCTAACCAAGCTCCACCATAAGATTTTACTTGTGTAGGTGTGAGAAACCGACAAGAGCTAGTACCAATTATGCTATTTCCTTGTCCTACATTGGAGTGATCATCGATCCACTTTCAACTTCGGTCAAGGTACATTTGGTATTCGTTCTTCTCTTTCTACCACTCACATTTTTTCTTGGAATGATTGATAGGCCGAGTACTTCTACCAACCCACTCTTCATTGAGCACGACGACGACATGAATTCCTATGTCACCAAGAGCCACCTCTTTGGTGCACAATGTGCTTTGCATCAAGAGCAATAAGCAATGAGTGGACGCATCGACAACCTCGCCGCCGACTTGCGACTCTCCGAGCAACATACAAGGGACTACTTTGACCACAAGCTCGATGATCACAAGCAAGAGAATGACGCAAGGATGGATGAGAATCGCGCTTTGTTGCTCAACTACTCTTCTTCCACTTCGTCCTCATCAAGAAGGACTCACTCAAGTCGACACTCCGACTTCACCCTCTCCGGCTCAAGTACACCGACATCGAACACTCTACACCGTGCCGCGCGCAACGATCATCAAGCAAGCCTCAATCCTCTACGCGACACCGACTCTCAAGAGCATCGACGATGTCAAACCCAAGAGGCTTTTGCGCTAGCATGCGAACGGCAACGACAACGCCAACTTGAAGAGGAAGAGCGAGCGCGCCTACAACAAGTTGCACGAGATGTCGAGGCACAACGCCAAGAACAACAACTCCGTGAAGCTCAAGCACTTGAGGCGCAACAAGCCCTCCAAGATTCAAGTCGAGCCATAGCCAACCGAGGCCGACAAGTCCGTGAACAAGAGGAAGCACTTCGCGAATAACTTCATGAACGACGACATCAAGCTCGCGTGCACTGTCACGTCCCTCAAGTTCCTCCTCGAGCTCGACAAGCGCCTCCACAAGCTCACCAAGAACATCAAGTTCATCAAGAGCATGACGGCAATAGAAATCCTCCACGACAAGAGCAACATGAGGTTGACAATCCTCCTCACCAAGAGCGGCATGATCTTAAGAATCATCTACAACACGGGCATCATCATCCCCGTCCCCAACACAATGAAGAGCAACGTATGGCAAGCTCAAGTTCACCATGCCCAAGTTCAACGGAAGCAACGATCCTGAAGAGTACCTTTCATGGGCATTTAAAGTTGACAAGATCTTCCATTTGCACAACTACGACGAAGAGAAGAAGATCGCGATGGCATCCCTAGAATTCCAAGACTACGTCCTCATTTGGTGGGAACAAGTCATCGAGCGTCGAGAGGCTAGAGGTGAACCACCCATCACTACTTCGGCGCAAATGAAGGATGTCATGAGAGCACGCTTTGTGCCTACCTACTACAACCGCGACCTCTTCAAGAAACTCCAACTACTCAAGCAAGGAACCAAGAGCGTTGGAGAGTAGTACAAGGAGATGGAGATTGCCATGATAAGAGCCAACGTCACAGAAGATGATGAGCAAACAATGGCACGTTTCTTGAATGGACTCAACCATCCTATCAAGAAGATCACCGACTTCCAACCATACTCAA
Source organism: Triticum urartu (assembly GCF_003073215.2). NCBI lineage: Eukaryota > Viridiplantae > Streptophyta > Magnoliopsida > Poales > Poaceae > Triticum > Triticum urartu. Next base: position 152,961,428 of record NC_053022.1, on the reverse strand, counting down.
ACCTCATCGAGCTCGTGCATCAAGCTACCAAAGCGGAACGCCAAGTGCAAGATGATTTCAAGTATGCCAAGTTCTCATCCAAGTCATACGGTTTCTCGAACAACCGAGCTTCAACGACTCCAACACCGTCTACCAAGCCTTCTACTAGCAACATCGACAAGTCGAGTTCCAAGAAAGCTTCGTCAACTCCAAGTCATCCTCCTACTACGAGCAACTTCAATCCGAGAGCTTAATCATCATCCACTCCAACCGATGAGACCGTCAAGACGAGTTCCTTCAAATGCTTCACATGCGGAGGCCGAGGCCACAAGTCCTACGAATGCACCAACAAGCGGACCATGATCCTCAACGATGACGGAACCTACGACTCGATGAGTGAAGGATAAATGGACGCTCTTGAGCAAGTCGCCATGCACCGGCAAGTGAACGACGAAGAGGAACAAGTCTTTTGCGATGAAGATTCAAGTCCCGCTCTTGTCGTCTCCAAAATCTTGACTCTCCAACATCACCAAGAAGAAGACCAAAGATGCCACATTTTCCACACCAACGCAGGCATCAATGGACGATCCGTCAAGGTCATCATCGATGGAGGGAGTTGTCATAACCTCACAAGTGAAGAACTTTGCTCCAAGCTCCAATTGCCCAAGACGAAGCACCCACATCCATACAAAGTGCAATGGCTTAGCGACTTCGGCACTATCCAAGTCGAGCACCGAGTACAAGTCTCCTTCAAAATTGGCGCCTACGAAGACACCTTGGAGTGCGACGTCGCTCCAATGACCGTTTGCCACATTCTCCTTGGACGCCCATAGCAATTTGATAGAGGAGTCATCCACAACGGCCGAACGAACCACTACATCTTCAAGATGAAGGGCAAGGAGTATGTCCTTCGTCCAATGTCGCCAAGCCAAGTGATCGCCGACAAACAAGCCACCCATCGTGGAGATCATAGTGAGAGAGTGAGCCACCAAAAAGAGAGTGAGCGCCACAAGCCCAAATCGAACACCTTCACGATGAGCGAAAAGAAGAACTTAGTCCTATTTGCCACCAAAAGTGAGATAAGAGGAGTGTGTGAGAACCCATCTAGTGTCCTACACTACGTCCTTGTGTGCAAGGACCATGCACCACAAACTAACACTTCTCACACTCTTCCTCTAGTGTTGTCTTCTCTTTTGCAGGAATTTCACGATGTTTTCCCCGACGAGCTACCTCCGGGACTACCTCCACTACGAGGCATTGAGTACCGCATCGACCTCATTCCCGGAGCACCGCTTCCGAACAAAGCTCCCTACCGCGTCAACCTCGAAGAAACCAAAGAAATACAAAGGCAAGTAAACTTTGAGCCCTTGTGCTATCCCGGTCATTCTTGTGCCAAAACGAGACGGTAGCTTTTGCATGTGCTCTGATTGTAGACCTATCAATTCTATCACCATTCGTTATAGGTATCCCATTCCACGCCTTGATGATATGCTTGATGAACTTAGTGGTGCCACTTTGTTTTCCAAAATTGATCTTAAGAGTGGTTACTATCAAATCCGCATACAAGAGGGTGATGAATGGAAAACCGCTTTCAAAACCAAGTTTGGCTTGTATGAGTGGTTAGTCATGCCTATGGGTCTCTCAGAAGCACTAGGTACTTTTATGCGTCTTATGAATCATGTCTTTAGCCCTTACATTGGTGTGTTTGTTGTGGTCTACTTTCATGATATCCTTGTTTATAGTAAATATCTTAGAGATCATGTCACCCATATCCGAACCGTGTTGCAAACTCTTCGAAAAGAGCATCTCTATGCTAATATGGAGAAATGCCTTTTTGGCGTTGACAAGCTCGTTTTCTTGGGTTTTGTTGTTTCTTCTAAGGGTGTTCATGTTGATGAGTCCAAGATAAATGCTATTAAGACTTGGCGACAACCAACCAATTTGCAACAAGTGCGTAGCTTTCTTGGCCTTGCGGGTTTCTACCGTCGCTTTGTGAAGGATTTTAGCACCATTGCTTCGCCTTTGCATGCTTTGAGCAAGAAGAATGCGCCTTTTGTTTGGGGACCATCCCAAGATACTGCTTTCAATGAGCTTAAGAATTTGCTTACTCATGCTCCCGTGCTTGCTTTACCAAACTTTGACAAACCCTTTGAGATTCATTGTGATGCTAGTGGTAATGGCATAGGAGGTGTGTTAACGCAAGAGAAGCGCCCCATAGCTTACTTTAGTGAGAAACTCTTCGGCGCGCAACTCAATTACCCCATCTATGAAAAAGAGCTATATGCTTTAGTCCGTGTTTTGCATGTATGGGAACACTATCTTCGCCCTCATGAGTTTATCATTCATACCGATCACGAAACGCTCAAGTATCTTAAGGGCCAAACCAAGTTGAACAAGCGTCATGCTAAATGGAGTGAATTTATTGAGTCTTTTCCTTATGTCATCAAGTACATTAAAGGTAAATAAAACATTGTGGCGGATGCCCTTTCCCGCATATGCATGCTTGTTACTCAACTTGATTTGGATGTCATTGGCTTTGAGCATATAAAAGACTTGTATGAGCACGATCCTACCTTTGCTACTCCTTATGCCAAGTGTTTGACGCATACCTCTTGGGAACGCTATTACATCAAAGATGGATATCTTATGAGAGCTAACAAGCTTTGCATCCCCGAGTTTTCTCTTCATTTGTTGCTTTTGCAGGAATCTCATGGAGGAGGCTTAATGGGACATTTTGGACGAGACAAGACGTTCTCCATGCTCTCAAACAACTACTTTTGACCCAAGATGTTTCGCGACGTCAACCGCTTCACCAACCTATGCTCTACATGTCGCAAAGCTAAGTCCAAAGCTCATTCCCATGGCCTTTATATGCCTCTACCAATTCCATATCAACCATGGGAAGACATTAGCATGGACTTTGTACTTGGTTTTCCTAGGACTCGGAATGGGAAGGATTCGGTATTTTTCATTGTGGACAGTTTCTCAAAAATGGCACATTTCATTCCTTGCAACAAGATAGACGATGCTTCACATGTTGCTACTCTCTTTTGTAGGGAAATATTGCGTCTACACGGACCGCGATGTCAAGTTCCTTAGCTACTTTTGGAAGACCCTATGCGCCAAGATCGGAATCAAGCTACTTTTCTCCATGGCGTATCATCCACAAACTGACGGCCAAACAGAAGTTACCAACTGCACACACTCCGCTCTACTTCGAGTACTCATCAAGAAGAACATCAAGGAGTGGGAGGAGTGCCTACCTATCGCCGAGTTCTCCTACAACCGAGCACGACACTCAACAACCGGCAAGTCCCCCTTCGAGGCCGTCTACGGATTCAACCCATTGTCACCATTGGACATTCTTCCTCTACCACTCCAAGAGCGCATCAATTTGGACGCAAGTGCACGTGTGACACATCTCAAGAAGGTGCATCAATATACAAGAAACACCATCGAGTGCCAAGTTCAACGCCTTGCGACCAAGCTCAACCTCAACAATTAACCTATGGTCTTCAACATTGGTGATCTCGTGTGGCTACACCTTCGCAAGGACTGCTTTCACAAGAACGCAAGTCCAAGCTTCGACCATGAGCGGATGGACCTTTCAAGGTTCTTGCACGCTACAATGACAACGCCTACAAGATCGACATTCCACGCGACAAGTACTCCCCGAGCGACATCTTCAACGTCAAAGATCTCTCTCCCTTCCATGGTGATGAAGAATTTGATCCGGGGACAGATCTTCCCCAAGGGAGGGGAGATGAGGCGGAGCATCCCAAGGTCATCCCCATGGACCTACCATCGCCTCACCAAGTTCCTAGCGGATCCATGACACGAGCACGTGCAAGAGCTCTTGAAACCGAAGTGACATCACTCCTCTCAGATTTCCACTTTGATGCACATGAGACATGGCTACTACCTCATATGGACACATTGTGCATACTCAGGTATCATGGAGAAGCTAAGGAGCAAGGAGAAGAAGAAGAGGAAGATGGACGTGAAGACAGAGACGAAGAAGAAGAGTTGCTCAAAGTCTCCAGGCTCCGGATGACCGACGAACCCCGGACGTCCGACGACCTCTAGGCTCCGGACATCCGGCCTCCTCCGGACGAACGACACTTCCACACCCGAGCCAAAACATACGGACATCCGACGCCCCACGGACGACCGACGCCCGGACGTCCGACCCTGACCGGATGACCGACCGAAGACCACCCGAGCCGAATCTACGAACGTCTGACAGGCACCGGACGCCCGGACCCTCGCGAGCCTCCGGACGTCCGACGCCTGTGCGCTGTTTCGTGTTGGGCCGCAGCCCATGTACCCCTTCGCCCCCTCTTTTGCACTAAGACTATATATACTCCACCTCGTCCAACTTTCTAGGGTTAGCATTGGTTTAGCTCATTTGAGAGATAGAGCATTGGTCATCCACATCGGATCTACTCCTCGTGAGAGACCACGGCCTCTTCGGAGAAGATCCTTTTGGATTCAAGACCTCCTCGCGGAGAAGAACATCAAGACCTCCTCGCGGAGAAGAACATCAAGACCTCCTCATGGAGAAGACGGGCTACCCTTGTAACGTTCGTAGTTGACCGTGTATCGTGTGAATTCTCATGTATTCGAGGATCTAGCACATGTGTGACTTTCTTGTGTTGGTTTAGTGATTCTCTTGTGTTTCCCTTGTGTTTTCCCTCTTTTTTCCCTCACGTTCTTCGTGTTCATCGCGGGATCCGCTCCTTTCGTGAAAGATCGTCCGATTAGGGTTCTACCCTACATCACCTTCTCGGACTCCATGGCTAGATGCCAGGGTTCCCGGCGTCTAGCCTCTGGTCTCCGCAAAACTCCCTTTTGCACTTTCCAAAAGCCTCGTGGGCTTTCCTCTTTGCCCCAAATAAAGTGTTCTTGTACCAAAACATTTCAGGAAACATCCGGAACCCCTTCCGGTGAATTCCAGAACCCCTTCCGGGTAATTCCGGAACCCTTCCGGAGACCAAATACTATTATCCCATATATCAATCTTTACCTCCGGACCATACTGGAGCTCCTCGTCATGTCCGTGATCACATATGGGACTCCGAACAACATTCGGTCACCAACATACATAACTCATATAATACTATATCATCAATGAACGTTAAGCGTGCGGACCCACGGGTTCGAGAACTATGTAGACATGACCAAGACACCTCTCTGGTCAATAACCAATAGCGGAACCTGGATGCCCATATTGTCTCCTACATATTCTACGAAGATCTTTATCGGTTGAACCTTATGACAACATACGTTATTCCCTTTGTCATCGGTATGTTACTTGCCTGAGATTCGATCGTCGGTATCTTCATACCTAGTTCAATCTCGTTACCGGCAAGTCTCTTTACTCGCTCCGTAATGCATCATCCCACAACTAACTCATTAGTCACATTGCATGCAAGGCTTATTATGATGTGCATTACCGAGAGGGCCCAGAGATACCTCTCCGATACTCGGAGTGACAAATCCTAATCTCGATCTATGCCAACCCAAAAAACACCTTTGGAGATACCTGTAGAGCATCTTTATAAGCACCCAGTTACATTGTGACGTTTGATAGCACACAAGGTATTCCTCCGGTATCCGGGAGTTGCATAATCTCATTGTCAGAGGAATAAGTAAAAGTCATGAAGAAAGCAATAGCAATAAAACTTAACGGTCATTATGCTAAGCTAACGGATGGGTCTTGTCCATCGCATCATTCTCCTAATGACGTGATCCCATTAATCAAATGACAAAACATGTCTATGGTTAGGAAACTTAACCATCTTTGAGCAACGAGCTAGTCTAGTAGAGGATTACTAGGGACATGGTGTTTTGTCTATGTATCCACACATGTATCAAGTTTCCGGTTAATACAATTCTAGCATGAATAATAAACATTTATCATGACATAAGGAAATATAAATAACAGCTTTATTATTGCCTCTAGGGAATATTTCCTTCAAAAAGCAATCTGAATATTGTGAATATAGATGAAGTATTGATAAAGGTACGGATCCGAAAGTGGTCTGGGCCTGGTCATTGGACACGAAGGAAGTACACAAAGTTGCAATGCTAACTTTAACAAAACAAATCCCAAGGAAAAGCTACTAGATTGATCTACTTATATAGGAGCAAGGGGTGGCGCCCAAGGAGGTCGGAGGACGTCCCAAGGCAGTCTAAAACTAATCCTAGGTCGTACAAGGCCCATGGGCCCAAGTGGAGGTGATGCAACACCTTTGGACTTGTAGTTTGACTCGGATTCTGCTATAGCATCAGACCGTTTCGTCAATATCTCAACACTTCAAATGAATTTTAAGGTGAATCCAATTGGGTTGGATATTGCACGAAATAAACTTTTAACCAAAAAATAATCACCCAATTCGGAGGCCGGATGAAAGAGTTCTTGGTGTTTTGAACGTGAGAGACTTGGACTCTATCTTCTTTTGGACTAAAAGTGACATGAGAGAACGTCTTGAACAACACCTGACGTGGCTTGAAACTGTGTCGGTAATTCCCCAAAGAGGACAAGGTGATGCAGCATAGCTACAGTAAGTATTTCGCTCAGTTATGAAACCAAGGTTATCAATCCAGTAGGAGAACCAAGCAACACTATGTAAACGGTACCTGCACACAAAAAACAAATACTTGCAACCCGGCGTGCAAGAGGGGTTGGCAATCCCTCTACGGTAAAAAGATAGATTAAATTATGGTAGATTGGATAAATAGATCCTGCGAAAACACAAAATAAAATAAGTAAACAAAAAGTGCAGCAAGGTATTTTTCACTAGTGGCTTCTCCCGAGAAAATAGCATACGGTGGGTAAACAAACTACTGTTGGGCAATTGATAGAAGAACAAATAATTATGACGATATCCAAGGCAATCATCATGTATATAGGCATCACGTCCAAGATTAGTAGACCGACTCCTGCCTGCATCTACTACTATTACTCCACACATCGACCGCTATCCAACATGCATCTAGTGTAGTAAGTTCATGGCGCAAGAGAGTAATGCAATAAGAACGATGACATGATGTAGACAAGATCTATTCATGTAGGAATGGACCCCATCTTTTTATCCTTAATAGCAACGTTACATGCGTGCCTCGCTACTCCTTCTGTCACTGGGTGAGGACGCCGCAAGATCGAACCCATTACAAAGCACCTCTTCCCATTGCAAGAAAAATCAATCTAGTTGACCTAACTAAACCAAAGATTCGAAGAAGAAATACGAGGCTATAACAATCATGCATTTAAGAGATCAAAGAAAACTCAAATAATATTCCTGGATAGATCTGATCATAAACTCGAACTTCATCGGGTCCCAACAAACACACCACAAAAAGTCATTACATCAAATAGATCTCCAAGAACATTGGGGAGAACATTGTATTGAGAATCAAAAAGATACAAGAAGCCATCTAGCTACTACCTACGGACTCGTGGGTCTATGGTGAACTACTCACACATCATCGGAGGAGCACCAATGAGGATGATGAGCCCCTCTGTGGTCGTGTTCCCCTCCGGCAAGGTGCCGGAATAGAGCTCTAGATTGGATCTCGTGGTTCTGGAACTTGCGATGGCTGGAATTGTGTTTCGATTGCTCTCCTAGGATTTCTGGAATATCTGAGAATTTATAGAGCTGAGAGGCGATGGAGTAGACCCCCATGGACCCCCACCACCCACCTGGGCGTGCCAGGGGCCCCTAGCGCGACCTGGTGGGTTGTGGGCCCCATGGGCCTCCCCTCTGGTGCTTCCTTGGCTCCCAACTATTCTTCTGGTCCAAAAAAATCTCCAAAAAGTTTTGTTGCGTTTGGACTCTGTTTGATATGGATATTATGAGAAGTAAAAAAAGTAAAAAGCAGCAACTAGCACTTGGCACTATGCCCATAGGTTAGTCCCAAAGGATGATATAATGTTGCTATAAAATGAATGTAAAACATCTAAGAATGATAATATAACAACATGAAACAATCAAAAATTATAGATACGTTGGAGATGTATCAACATCCCCAAGATTAATTCATGCTCATCCTCGAGTAGGTAAATGATAAAAATAGAGTTTTTATGTGCAATGCTGCCTAACATGTTCATCACATATTCTTTTCTTTTGTAGCATGGACATTTAGATTTTAGATGGTTCAAAGCAATAGTCTATATTTGACATGAAGACTTCAATACTCAAGCATATCAACAAGCAAAAATGTCTTTCAAAATATCAACACTAGAAAAGTTATCCCTAGCCCATCATGCTCACTCATTGATCCATTCACGAAATACACTCAAATATTAGCTACATCCAATGCACAAGTATGATCATAGTGCTTCCTAGTTGGTGCTTTATAAGAGAAGATGGTGTAGCGACCCGACCCGAATGGATCAAGTCTCTGTGCTTAAGTGTCATCCTTGGATCAGTATGCTGACACACACAGTACTCGAGGATTTATAACAGAGGTAAATCACATGTAAAAGTAACGTAAAATACTATTACCTCAATCCAAAATAGCCGAAGTAACAAGGTTGTGGATTCCCATCAACACCAATGGCAAAGTTGAGTGTATAAATTGTAACCCTAACGTATCACTTACTCGTCATAAGATAATCCTGCAACATGAGACATTGCAGCCACAAAGGGTCAGTACATTGAATGTACTGGCAAATTCACACCATAGAGAGAAATGATGAACAATGGCTATCACTACATGCATATTTGGCTGGTGGAAAGCTCTATGGTTACAGGGTTTTGCGTAAAGCCAATTTTTCCCTACTGCAAAGGAATAAATTTTATTTAACTATCATGGTGGTTGTTGAACATTGAGAATGGTTGACAGCATTCTCAATCCCAATTAAGTAACATCATTAAACCCAACAAACTTAATTTAAAGTAACATCATGAGATTCACATGATAATCCAAGTACTAGATACTCAAGACGTCCATAACCGGGGACACGGCTAATCATGATTAGTTTATACACTCTGCAGAGGTTTGCGCACTTTTCCCCACAAGACTCGATCTCCTCCGTTGGGACTCTCGCACTGCATGGTGTTTGAGAAACGGATGACCGAGACATAGTCTTTCAGAAGCGCTAGCACCTTATGATCGGGTAGACCGTTACACCTACTTTCCCCTACATCTGCTAGTCTACCACTGTAAGAGTTCGCACAACTTAGTCAACTATGCTAGAGCCCATAGTAGCTTGTGGCTGCACACAGAAGTTTCTAGTATGAATAATCTCATGATCCCTTTGAGCCTGGAGGCGGTCCATAAAAAAAATAGGCAATCCTGGAATACCCAAGTGCCTAGACAGGCAATCGCTGGAATACCCAGGTGCCTCAATCCACCCAGATGTGTGTTAAAGTTGCCACCTTAAATAAACCATTAATTAACAATCTCACATCTGTCATGAAATCCTCTCAAACCCAATCCACGTCTACGAGCATAGCATAGCAGTATAAGCATAACGTAATAGTAACTCTCAAGGTTTGAATGCGGGGCAATAGGTTCCTACCTCATCAACTACTTCCCAATACCCACATGTTATCAATCCTACTCATGCAATGTTTGAGGGTTGAGACTAATGCATAAAAACTAGGTATGAAAAGGGATATGATCAAAGTGTGAACTTGCCTGCAATGTTGATGAAGTTGATTCGCACTCAAAACTCTTGATAGTTCTACTCGTCACACTCCGGTCAATCTATCGTAAGCAAGCAATAGTAACTACACATAAGCAATCACTTAAAGATCGGAGAGAACAAAGAAAACAATTCGGAGAACGTCAAAACCAAGAAAATAACTCTTGCAACATAAAACAATTTCTAATAGTAGCAAAATTAAGTGAATTTGGCCTTATCAGAAAGTTTAGGTCAAGAGCTTCGATTTGCAAAAAGAATCAACTAAATCGGAGTTACGAAACTCAATTTATGTCCAAAAGAAGTTTGAAGATGAATCTGAACAAAATTCAAAATTTGAAAATTTCAGAAAGTTGATGTGATAGGTTCACTGGATAGGTGAAAACAAGACGAAGCTATAGGCGCTAGTTTCATCTAATTTGGATAAACGAGTGAAAAGTTATGCCTATTTGAAAAATCAGGGTCAAGCTGTTTTACGAAAAAAATAGCTACGGTTAAGGTCGAACGTATAAATACGTAGACTAATTGATAATCTAATTATTCTATCGTATTAGTCTAAAAATAATAAACTACGGAAGTATAAGAAGAAGAAGAAAAAATAAATAAAGAAAGATACCTTTATAAGGCAGAGAAAAGACGACTTTGGAAAGAAGAGACAATTTCCAGAAGTCGCGCCGGAGAGCAGAAATATATTTTTCTTAAATGAATCTAGTCAAACCAAAATATTGATTTAACCCGAATCGGATGGTTTTTGGAGGCTCTATGGGTCTATATTTATTCGTGGAAAAGAGGCTTAGAGGTCAAAGGCTAGGCAATGTGGGACTAAATGTAGATGAAAATATACGAAACAGAGATGAAACGAGGGCGCCCGCATGGGCCTAAAGGCCTTCGGCCGGCCGCACGCGCACGCTGCGGCTGCAGTTTTTTAAAAACAAAATCGGCCTAAGAAAGAAAAAAAATGAAAAAGCTGGTTGGGCCTGGCCCATATAGGATAAACAAAAAAAATAGGGCGCCCACTGGTACTATGATGCGCACGGGGGCGACAGTTAGTTTCAGGCGCGCGCAGTTTTTTTAAACAGAATGCGATAAACTGAAAAACGAAAATAAAAATACAACTTTATATAGGCATATTATATATCAAAATTTTCAGAAAAAGATTTTATACAAGATGAACAATTTCCTAGCATTAAATAAAATTCGCATAAATTCAGATAATTCAAAGAGTGCTACTGGTCTAATAAAATCCAATAAAAATCATTTTAGAAATACAAGAATGAATTCATATTTATTTATCTCCAATTTTCTGATGTAGGGAATCATGTTACCCTATTTTCCATATATTTTATTTTTGGAGAAAAATAATTTGAAGAAAACTCAAATAACTCCAAATTGAAAATAAATTCAGAAAGGACTTTAAATGTGATCTTTGAAACTCCCAACTCATATTTCATAATTTGAAGAAGTCATTTTATCTTCTCTCATGAAAATCATTGGGTTGCTTGAAGTTTCTGAATTAAAAATATTTCCAAATGAAATTCAAATCTTTTCAAAACCCTTTTAATTTATTTAAATGGAAGAAGTTATGTCATCTTCTCTTGAGGGTTTTGCATTTGAAAAGAATTTGAATTCACGGAGATCAAAATGCAAAAGGTGAAAGTTTGGGAAAGTCCTTTTATTCCCTCTCATTTAATTTTTAAAAAGTTTCGAATTTCATTCAATCAATCACACAACAATCAAACAAACAATCAATCTATCTATTTATTATAACATTCCAAAATTTAGAATTTTGGGATGTTACAGACCTACCACCCTTAAAATGCCTCTCATCCTCGAGATTCAGAGAGGCTAGCAAGAAAAATGTTAGGGTTTGGGGGTCTCCTCAAAATCCATCAATCATCACCGGGGTCTGGGGTGCTACCGCCCTTAGAAACATCGTTACGGTCCCATCAATACTCATATACTCCATCCTTATTCTTGACAGGGCCGGTCTTCTCAGATCATAGGGATAATTCCTTCTTTGGCTCTTCCGGCAACGGCATAACCTTTTCCTCAATTCTTCTGTACTTTCATCCTGGTAAGGTTATTCCGAGACTGGGTCTTCTTAGCTGCTGGGTCTGGCGCCAATACTAATCAACTACCGATATCTCATGGTGGTCAACAATTTATGGTTTCTCCTGCAGGAAATGGGTCTGGGTTGATCCTCACCGTATAACCTACGGTTGGCAAAAAGCTGCCATGTACAAGGGAAAAATTCTTATACCATTCTAAGGTTTAACAAGGTTTAATATCATCGTCTCTCTACTATAGGCAAGTCACTCAGATTTTCCATCCCATATAGCAAGGCGAACAATAAGAGTAAGTCGGTATGGTGATCAATCCATCCCGCACCCAAATCATTACCTTGTACATGGTTTAGCGAATCTCGCATTCTAACACTCGGTCATCCTCACAAGCATTGCAGAATTTCTCTTGTCGACGAACTAAGTTCGGATAATTCCATGGATTCTGCAAGCCAAAAAAACATCTATCGTTCCTTCACAACTCTCAGGTTTTGCATTACTCCTATAAAATTGTCTGCCGATAAACGTCGTATCTTCCTCCAGGGTTCTTCCTTCAGCAAGGATGTGCTTGCTTCTTGGCAGGTCCTGGGGCCTGTGGGTTATGGCCCATCTCATCACTTGTAGTCCTTGAACTTATCATCGGGCAACTGATCATTATTCCAACTTCCAACTTCCTAGTATTCTTAAATCCATCCAATTGTACTGTCTTCCTTCCTTCTATTGGCACCAAACTAGGACATGATTACTCAGACTCATCATGGAGTTTCCATTGATCCATATTTCCGACATCATACCTCCTTTATATCCAATAGTAATTTATCTCTTCATCCTCGTGGGATATCCCTCATACCGAGATAAAAACTTATACTTGTGGAGTCCATATTCCACATCGTGGAACATCATTATCCTTTCCAGGATCAAGCGTCCTTACAAGAGAATATTGGCCATCTCTCCATGGCACTTCTTCAACTGGGAAACGTGAAACACATCATGAACTCCTGACAGTCCTTCGGATGACTCCAACTTGTTGGCCACTTCTCCCATACGCTCCAAAACTCGGTATGGTCCTACAAATCTCGGGGTTAACTTTCCCTTAACTCCAAATCGTTTATCTCCTTGCAGAGGGGGCTCACAAAGACATGCTCTGTCTCCAATTTCATAGACTACCTCCTTGCGTTTTTGAGTCTGTATAACTCTTCTGTCTAGACTGAGCTACCTTCAGTCTATCTCGAATCAACATAACATTCTCTTCTGACTCCTTGATCACAGTTGGTCCAAACAACTGACGGTCTCCAACTTTCATCCCACATACTCTTGGGGTATCACACATATCGAGACAAAACTCGTATTCATTTTGTCTGAAATCCACTCAGTGGAGTATCCTTATCTTTTCCAGGGGTCAAGGGTTCTTACAGGGTACTACCACCCTTAAAATGCACAAATCTTCCATATACCATATTTCTCATATCTTCAGAAATGGTCAAAATCCTTCTTCATAGAGTAACAACTCATAAAATCCATATCAGTACCAATGATGCTAACTTTATTCACTCTCAATTGATTACAATCTCTCGCTTTTCCATTAGATGTCTCAACTCAACACCTCAATATAAAAGAAAATGTTCTCACTTCTACTACTCCATTTCTTTTGTTGCAAACTCAACTATCTAGCACAAGTTTCCTTCTCCTTGGGGCATTCTCTGGCAAAGTGCCCTGCTCCATTACAACTAAAACATATTACTTCTGACAAGTATCGAGGTTTCCTTTTTGGGCAACTGTTGAGGTAGTGCCCTGACTCCTTGCACCTGTAACAGGTGATATGACTCAGGTCCCTCCTGGGCTCCAATCGTTTTCTCTTCCTGGACTTTTCCATTCCAATCAGGGCTTCTATTTCCTGTGGGTCATATTCGACTTCCTCTGTCGGGAATTCTACTAGATCCCCATTCAAACAATTTTGGGAGATGTGTCCTTCTTCTCCACATGAATAGCAAGACTTAGTGTAGGGTTTTCTCGGGTCTTCTTTAGGTGTGTCCTCCATCTCTTCCTTCATCACAGCTTCTTCTAAAATTTCCATGAGGGATCCTTTCATTACTTCTTTCTTCTGCTGGATGGTTCGTTGTACCATGGGGTAAATGTGACACTGAGCAGGATAGTGAGTAGTCCCTTCGCGCAAGAAACAAGTAATCTGCCTAGTTGGGCATTCTTCAACTGGGTGACTTCCTTCACAATTAGTGCATTCATCCTTGTGTTCTTTATGAGTGTGTCCTATTTCTCCACAAATCTTGCATGCACAAGGTTTCTTCATATCCTTTCCATAAGGCTTCAACTTCTGGGACACAAGACGAGACTTTGGCAGAGTTAACTTAAATTCTTTCCAAGTGGTTACTCCTTGCCATCCATTGATGGTTTGGTACATCCTCCACCAAGTAGCAGCACCTCTTTCAAAGCACTGAAGAGCATGCTGGGTCATATCGTTTCCAACTATAGGGTTATTCTCCATGTGATCCTCCATGTTCTGAATCCATCGGTCTGTCTCCAACTGACTCATCGGTCCAGAAAATACAAGCTCATCTTCATTCATCCTCTATTGGGTCCATGGGTTTGGGTGAGATAAGAGAGATAGAGAGGGATACACATAATACAAACAAAAGTTTTGAAAAGACAGATTTTATTGTGGCTGTCGGAAAACATCAAACAAATGACAGCTCACAATCATCGCATCTAACGTAGGCATATGAAAGGGGTTTGGTCTTCTAAAGGTCAATAAATCTTCAAGGTCGTATAACTCTTCAAGTCTTGTTCATGCCTCCAATGGCTTCTTCCGGTCATACTTGTCTTTTTCTAGTCCTTTTGCCAGCTCATCTTTGCTGTAGCAAAGTCTCTGGTGACATCCTTGAATATTCTGGAGTTGCATTCCAAACTTCTAGGTTTCAACATCCTTGGCATGAGCCATGGTCATACTGTCCTTCAGTTCCTGACAAATCTCCGGTATCTCCAGGTTGTAGCTCCTCCATCTTGGCTACTTCAACTTCTGGGTCCTAAGTTCTTCACGAAATGCTCCTTGTCAAAATACGGCTTCTTGTAGCTCCATCTTAACTTCTTGATGTAACACTCCAGATCCTGGTGATACACCGGCTAAGGTTAAAACTTCATCTTTTGCTGATACCTGCTACGTCAGCCTTCTACCATCCAATCCTTCCGAAGAAATGCATGCTTAGCTCAGCTCGGTGACCATAGTATCAATGGTGATGACATCACGGATAACCGTGTTTCTGCCCTTGTCATTGCCATGAGCTATCTTCCATAGTTGATATCTCCTGCCTTAGGGTTTTCTTGACAAAACTTTGAGGTTTTTAACTCTCCATGCTCGGTCTTTCTCCGATACACCTTGATCTCAGGTATTGACGGCTTCCTTAGTCTGCCAAGTTCCATATGGGGTGCCTTCCTAGGTCATACAAATCTGGAAAATTCTTCAGAGTCTTCAAATTCTCCTAGTCTTCGGAGTCTTCAACCGTTGTAGTTTCCATTATTATAATGTATGGTAAAATCCTCTGCATTCCGAATGGTTCTCGGTTGTCCGATATCTTGTACATCTTGGAGTGGTCTCATTAGTCGAATCTTCGTGTGGTCAAAAGGGAAAAGGGGGTATGGTCTCACTAAAAAGGGATATTTGAATAAGCTCAGAAGAGAAGAGAGGTAAAAGATCTTTTTGAAGAGTAAAGTTTTAGAGAAAAATCTTTTCCTATGGGCTTGCCAGTTTCTAGGGTCACGTCCTACAGTCAACATGTGCTCTGATACCATCTTGTAGCGACCCGATCCGAATGGATCAAGTCTCTGTGCTTAAGTGTCATCCCTGGATCAGTATGCTGACACACACAGTACTCGAGGATTTATAACAGAGGTAAATCACATGTAAAAGTAACGTAAAATACTATTACCTCAATCCAAAATAGCAGAAGTAACAAGGTTGTGGATTCCCATCAACACCAACGGCAAAGTTGAGTGTAGAAATCGTAACCCTAACGTATCACTTACTCGTCATAAGATAATCCTGCAACATGAGACGTTGCAGCCACAAAGGGTCAGTACATTGAATGTACTGGCAAATTCACACCATAGAGAGAAATGATGAACAATGGCTATCACTACATGCATATTTAGCTGGTGGAAAGCTCTATGGTTACAGGGTTTTGCGTAAAGCCAATTTTTCCCTACTGCAAAGGAATAAATTTTATTTAATTATCATGGTGGTTGTTGAACATTGAGAATGGTTGACAGCATTCTCAATCCCAATTAAGTAACATCATTAAACCCAACAAACTTAATTTAAAGTAACATGATGAGATTCACATGATAATCCAAGTACTAGATACTCAAGACGTCCATAACCGGGGACACGGCTAATCATGATTAGTTTATACACTCTGCAGAGGTTTGCGCACTTTTCCCCACAAGACTCGATCTCCTCCGTTGGGATTCTCGCACTGCATGGTGTTTGAGAAACGGATGACCGGGACATAGTCTTTCAGAAGCGCTAGCACCTTACGATCGGGTAGACCGTTACACCTACTTTCCCCTACATCTACTAGTCTACCACTGTAAGAGTTCGCACAACTTAGTCAACTATGCTAGAGCCCATAGTAGCTTGTGGCTGCACACGAAAGTTTCTACTATGAATAATCTCATGATCCCTTTGAGCCTGGGTGGCGGTTCATAAAAAAACAGGCAATCCTGGAATACCCAGGTGCCTAGATAGGCAATCGCTGGAATACCCAGGTGCCTCAATCCACCCAGATGTGTGTTAAAGTTGCCACCTTAAGTAAACCATTAATTAACAATCTCACATCTGTCATGAAATCCTCTCAAACCCAATCCACATCTACGAGCATAGCATAGCAGTATAAGCATAACGTAATAGTAACTCCCAAGGTTTGAATGCGGGGCAATAGGTTCCTACCTCATCAACTACTTCCCAATACCCACATGTTATCAATCCTACTCATGCAATGTTTGAGGGTTGAGACTAATGCATAAAAACTGGGTATGAAAAGGGATATGATCAAAGTGTGAACTTGCCTGCAATGTTGATGAAGATGATTCGCACTCAAAACTCTTGATAGTTCTACTCGTCACACTCCGGTCAATCTATCGTAAGCAAGCAATAGTAACTACACATAAGCAATCACTTAAAGATCGGAGAGAACAAAGAAAACAATTCGGAGAACATCAAAACCAAGCAAATAACTCTTGCAACATAAAACAATTTTTAACAGTACCAAAGTTAAGTGAATTTGGCCTTATCAGAAAGTTTAGGTCAAGAGCTTCGATTTGCAAAAAGAATCGACTAAATCGGAGTTACGAAACTCAAGTTATGTCCAAAAGAAGTTTGAATATGAATCTGAACAAAATTCGAAATTTGAAAATTTCAAAAAGTTGATGTGACAGGTTCACTGGATAGGTGAAAACAAGACGAAGCTATATACGCTGGTTTCATCTAATTTGGATAAACGAGTGAAAAGTTATGGCTATTTGGAAAATCAGGGCCAAGCTGTTTTACGAAAAGAATAGCTATGGTTAAGGTCTAACGTATAAATACGTAGACTAATTAATAATCTAATTATTCTATCGTATTAGTCTAAAAATAATAAACTACCAAAGTATAAGAAGAAGAAGAAAAAATAAAGAAAGATACCTTTATAAGGCAGAGAAAAGACGACTTTGGAGAGAAGAGACAATTTCCAGAAGTCGCGCCGGAGAGGAGAAATATATTTTTCTTAAATGAATCTAGTCAAACCAAAATATTGATTTAACCCAAATCGGATGATTTTTGGAGGCTCTATGGGTCTATATTTATTGGTTGAAAAGAGGCTTAGAGGTCAAAGGCTAGACAATGTGGGACTAAACGTAGACGAAAATATACGAAACAGAGATGAAAAGAGGTGGCTCGCATGGGCCTAAGGGCCTTCGGCCGGCCGCACGCGCACTCTGTGGCTGCAGTTTAAAAAAAACAAAATCGGCCTAAGAAAGAAAAAAATGAAAAGGCTGGCTGGGCCTAGCCCATATAGGATAAAGAAAAAAAATAGGGCGCCCACTGGCACTATGATGCGCACGTGGGCGACAGTTAGTTTCAGGCGCGCACAGTTCTTTTTTTTAAAACAGAATGCGATAAACTGAAAAACAAAAATAAAAATAAAATTTATATAGGCATATTATATATCATAATTTTTAGAAAAATATTTTCTACGAGATAAACATTTTCCTAGCATTAAATAAAATTCACACAAATTCAGATAATTCAAAGAGTGCTACTGGTCTAGTAAAATCTAATAAAAATCATTTTAGAAATACCAGAATGAATTCAAATTTATTTATCTCCAATTTTCTGATGTAGGGAATCATGTTACCCTATTTTCCATATATTTTATTTTTGGAGAAAAATAATTTGAATAAAACTCAAATAACTCCAAATTGAAAATAAATTCAAAAAGGACTTTAAATGTGATCTTTGAAACTCCCAACTCATATTTCATAATTTGAAGAAGTCATTTTATCTTCTCTCATGAAAATCATTGAGTTGCTTGAAGTTTCTGAATTAAAAATATTTCCAAATGAAATTCAAATCTTTTCAAAACCCTTTTCATTTATTTAAATGGAAGAAGTCTTGTCATCTTCTCTCGAGGGTTTTGTATTTGAAAAGAATTTGAATTCACGGAGATCAAAATGTGAAAGGTGAAAGTTTGGGAAAGTCCTTTTATTCCCTCTCATTTAACTTTCAAAAAATTTCGAATTTCACTCAATCAATCACACAACAATCAAACAAACAATCAATCTATCTATTTATTATAACATTCCAAAATTTAGAATTTTGGGATGTTACAGATGAAGACTCAAATAAAAATAAAAATTGCATAAAAGTAAAAAGATAGGCCCTTCGCAAAGGGAAGTACAGATTTGTACAGGTGCCAGAGCTCAAAGCTTAAATTGAGACATAAAATATTTTGGGAGGAATACTTTTCCCGTCATTGAAAATGACCGAGTAGTTCCGAATGCTTTCCACGCAAGATACATCATAGGCGTTTCCCAAACATAAAATAAAGTTTATTCCTTTTCCACCATTCTTTCACAATCCATGGCTAGCCATATCCACGAGTGCCTTCCATATCAACCCTTTAAAAGGAATTTATTATTTGACAACATAAAGTAAAAACATCATGTCGGGACTGGGCATCCCTATTACCGCCACACTCTCGTGCAATGACAAGTGAATAAACACTCATCTCGATAATAACACATCTAGCATGGAAAAAATTGGCCACCCCCTGTCGCTTCATGAGAGGTACGGGCACACAAAAAGGAAATTCATTTTGAAAATTAGAGTTGGCACATACAAATTTACTTAGAATGGCACAGAAATACCGCATATAGGTAGGTATCGTGCACTCATATGGCATAACTTGGTTTAAGGATTTTGGATGCACAAATAGTATTCCCACTTAGTACAAAGGGAGGCTAGCAAATAGATTGAGAAGTAACCAACCAAGAAATGAAAATTCACATAAACAAGCATTGAGCATAACTAACACCGAATAATGCACCACAAGTAGGATGTAATTTCATTGCATAACTATTTACTTTCGTGCTTGCATAGGGAATCACAAACCTTAAGAACAATATTCTTACTAAAGCATAATTACTCACCAACATAACTCACAACTATTACAAAGAATCAAGTTTATTTTGTCCAATGATCTTCATGTAAGTTTTTATTGTATCCCTCTTGAATATCTATCACTTTGAGACTAATTTCATATATTGCAATAGCTTTTGACAAGCGCAAACAAATTTAAGTGAAGAACATGAGCATAAACATTTTCATCTCTCAAAATAATATAAGTGAAGCGTGAGAGAATTTCTTCAAAAATTTGCTAACTCTCAAATTGATACAAGTGAAGCATGACAGTATTTCTTCAAAAATTAAAGTACACTATGCTCAAAAGATATAAGTGAAGCACTAGAGAAATTTTGTAGCTCAAAAATTTAAGTGAAGCACATAGAGCAATTCTAATAAATCATAGTATCATTTTGGCTCTCTCAAATAGGTGTGTCCAGCAAGGATAATTGTGACAAACTAAAAGGAAAAACAAGCAAAGACTCATATGATTCAAGATGCTCCAAGAAAAACTCATGATGATGCGACCGTCAACGGAAAAATGATGGCGCGAATAATTTGCCCAATCTTGCTTTGTACGGTGTCACCTGAAACAACGTGGCGCTCGCGATCTTGTAGATGCAATCACCATGAAAACAACACGCACACCCGAGAGAGGAAGTATGTGGACGATCTTTAGCAGATCAGCTGAAATTGAAACTCTAAAATCAATCTCAAACCAAAATCACAAAGCCTCAAAAGCTATCAACAAATATTCTATGGCGGCTCGAAGATACCCTAACTTGCCGATCTATCCGTCGATGGAAAATAGCCAAAAAAAACTACTCCTATACGGCCGACCGTCCAGCCTTTTATATAGGCGATAAAAATTGAACCGAATTAAACAAGGAAAAGGCATACAAACTCTCTCTTCTATCCTAACAAACCAAATCTTAACTAATTTAAGTATTTGGCCACGTTGAACACAAAAGTTCAAAACGGACTAGTACTTTGACAAACGACATACATGCACCCTCGTGAGTCCTTATACTATTACTTCAAAAATAGTTGGACTCGATATTTCCCATCGTGACAGGATTGCATGGTGTTCGAAAGGTAGGCTTCACTTCTTTCTCTAGAATAGTATGAAATTTCATCCTTCCAATCTGTAGTGCATGTACCTCCAGAGCTAAACACGGCCTGGTCGTGCTTTGTTTATGCATAGAACTGCCAGTAACAATTTGATTCCCTTTGTCACGGCACTTAGCTGGTATGACATACTTCTCCAATAACGAAACATCAGTGTCCATAGACAGTGTTGCATCACATGATATGTGACGAATAAAAATATAGCTCCAAGTAAAATTACCGATGGTTGTTAGAAGAAAGAGGGGATGCCTTTCGGGGCATCCCCAAGCTTAGTTGTTTGGTTCTCCTTGAATATTAACTTGGGGTGCCATGGGCATCCCCAAGCTTAGGCTCTAGTCACTCCTTATTCCTTCTCCAGCGTGATCTCACCCAAAACTTGAAAACTTCAATCACACAAAACTTAACAAAATTCGTGAGATCCGTTGGTATAAGAAAACCAATCTTTGCTTTAAGTACTGTCAAAAACCCATTCATATTTTATTATTGCATTATACCTACTGTATTCTAACTTTATGATGGATTATTCCCCCCTCCCCCGATACAATCCATAGATTCAACAAAATAAGCACACAATGCAACGAAAACAGAATCTGTCAAAAACAGAACAGTCTGTAAAGACTCAAATTTTACTCATACTTCCGCAACTCAAAAATTCTAAACAATTAGGATAATAGAGGCAATTTGTATATCAATCTTGTGTAAAAAATTCAGAATGTTTCGTCGATTCTGTGAATTTTAACAATTACGTTACTGGATGCAAAAGTTTATGTTTTTCAACGGGATCAAATCAACTATCACCCAAAGCTATCCTAAAGGTTTTACTTGGCACAGACACTAATTAAAGCATAAAAACACAATCATAACAGTAGCATCATTGTGCAAACACTCAAGAACATAAAGAAAAGGCAAAAATAAATTTTCTTCATTGGGTTGCCTCCCAACAAGCGCTGTCGTTTTATGCCCATAGCTAGGCATAATGCATAGATTCAAGTATTGTCATCTTTAGTTTTCTCCTCCATAGATGTGTTTTTGTCAGGAGTTTTTTCAAAAATAACGTGAAACACGTTGTCCACAGAAATTTTAGCATTATCAAGTTGTCCATCTTTGTATCCCCTTTGGTTCCCGGCTACAATCCAAGAATATTGTTGATTAACATCATTGAAAACTTGTTGGATCATATCCAAAACAGGAATTTCCTTTTTAAGGATCTCATCCAAAATTTGATTATTACCAAGAAAATGTCTTAACACATAATCACTATTGTAAAGGATCTCATCTATTACCGTTTTTTCTCGGTTCATACCATAAAAATCAAAAATTTCCCTAGCTTCTCGTACTATGTGATCAAATTTATTCATAAGAACAAGGGTGGTTATGTTTTTAGCTTTCGAAACCTTAATAACGAGTAGCTCATAAAACAATCTTTGCAAGGTAGGATGAGTATGAATAAATCTATTTTCAAGTTTAAGGACAAGTGCTGAAATAGCTTCCGCATAAGTTTTAGTCCTTTTAAGAATAGGAGCATCATCACAAGTCAAATTTCCAACACAATTAAAGAAATCTTGTATGGTTTCTTTTCCTATAACGTTCCCTTGTCCCAAAACAAAAGTTTTGGCATCTAGATTGCCAGAACGTCCAATTTTAGGAGTCCTGCCATCATCTATTTCTACCATACCAAAGTTACTCATGATGGCACGTCCAAGCAAACAAAAAGATTGAATGAAAAAGAGGCAAATGAAAGAGAAGGCAATTTTTTGTGAAGTGGGGGAGATGAAAACGAGAGGCAAATGCCAAATAATGTAAATTGCAAGGATATGATATTATTGATTAGGATCCTGGTAGATGTTGATGATGTCTCCCCGACAACGGCGCCAGAAATCCTTTTTGACGTGGCTTGAAACTACGTCGGTAATTCCCCAAAGAGGAAGGGATGATGCAGCACAGCTATGGTAAGTATTTTCCTCAGTTATGAAACCAAGGTTATCAATCCAGTAGGAGAACAAAGCAACACTATGTAAATGGTACCTACACACAAAGAACAAATACTTGCAACCCGACACGCAAGAGGGGTTGTCAATCCCTCTAAGGTAAAAAATACATTAAATTGTGGTAGATTGGATAAATAGATCTTGCAAAAACACAAAATAAAATAAGTAAAGAAAAAGTGCAGCAAGGTATTTTTGGGTTTTTGGAATAATAGATCTGAAAACAATATGATAAAAGATAGACCCGGGGGTCGTAGATTTCACTAGTGGCTTCTCTCGAGAAAATAACATACGGTGGGTAAACAAATTGTTGTTGGGCAATTGATAGAAGAACAAATAATTATGATGATATCCAGGGCAAGGATCATGTATATAGGCATCACGTCCAAGATTAGTAGACCGACTCCTGCCTGGATATACTACTATTACTCCACACATCGGCCGCTATCCAGCATGCATCTAGTGTATTAAGTTCATGGAGAAACGGAATAGTGCAATAAGAACGATGACATGATGTAGACAAGATCTATTGGAATAGACCCCATCTTTTTATCCTTAATAGCAACGATACATGTGTGCCTCGCTACCCCTTCTTCACTAGGTGAGGACACCGCAAGATTGAACCCATCACAAAGCACGTCTTCTCATTGCAAGAAAAATCAATCTACTTGGCCTAACTAAACCAAAGATTCAAAGAAGAAATATGAGGCTATAACAATCATGCATATAAGAGATCAAAGAAAACTCAAATAATATTCCTGGATAGATCTGATCATAAACTCGAACTTCATCGGATCCCAATAAACATACCACAAAAAGTCATTACATCAAATAGATCTCCAAGAACATTGAGGAGAACATTGTATTGAGGATCAAAAAGAGAGAAGAAGCCATCTAGCTACCGCCTACGGACCCATAGGTCTATGGAGAACTAATCACGCATCATCGCAGGAGCACCAATGAGGATGATGAACCCCTCAGTAATTGTGTTCTCCTCCGGCAAGGTGCCGAAATAGGACTCTAGATTGGATGTCGTGATTCTAGAACTTGATGCGGCTGGAATTGTGTTTCGATCGCTCTCCTAGGGTTTCTTGAATATCTGAGAATTTATAGAGCTAAGAGGCGGTGGAGGAGACCCTCGCAGTCCCCACCACCCACCTGGGTGCGAGGGGCCTCTGGTGCTTCCTTGGCTCCCAAGTTGTCTTCTGATCCAAAAAAATCTCCAAAAAGTTTCGCTGCCTTTGGACTCTGTTTGATATGGATATTCTGTGGAGTAAAAAACAAGCAAAAAACAGCAACTAGCACTAGGCACTATGTCAATAGGTTAGTCCCAAAAATGATATAAAGTTGCTATAAAATGAATGTAAAACATCCCAGAATGATAATATAACAGCATGAAACAATCAAAAATTATAGATACGTTGGAGACGTATCAGCATCGCCAAGCTTAATTCCTACTCGTCCTCGAGTAGGTAAATGATAAAAATAGAATTTTTGATGTGGAATGCTGCCTAACATGTTCATCACATATTCTTTTCTTTTGTAGCATGGTAATTTAGACTTTTAGATGGTTCAAAGCAATACTCTATATTTGACATGAAGACTTCAATACTCAAGCATAACAACAAGCAACCATGTCTTCCAAACTATCAACACTAAAGAACGTTATTCCTAGCCCATCATGCTCAGTCATTGATCCATTCATGAAACACACTCGAATGTTAGCTACATCCAATGCACAAGTATGATCATAGTGCTCCCTAGTTGGTGCTTTATAAGAGGAGATGGAGACTCAAATAAAAATAAAATTGAATAAAAGTAAATAAATAGGCCCTTCGCAGAGGGAAGCTGATGTAGGGTAGAACCCTAATCAGCCGATCTTTCACGAAAGGAGCAGATCCCGCGAAGAACACGAGGAGGGAAACGAGGGAAAACACAGGGGAAACACGAGAGAAACACTAAACCAACAAGAAATAGTCACACATGTGCTAGATCCTTGAGTACATAAGAAATCACACGATCCACGGACAACTAAGGACGATACAAAGGTAGACGTTCTTCTCCGTGAGGAGGTCTTGAATCCACGAGGGGATCTTCCCGTAACGGGGTCTTGAATCCAAAGGGATCTTCTCCGAAGAGGGGCCGCGGTCTCTCTCATGGAGTAGATCCGATGTGGATGAGCAATGCTCTATCTCTAAATATGAGCTAAACAATGCTAACCCTAGCTAGGATGAATAGGAGGTCTATTTATAGTCTTAGTGCAAATGGGGACGAAGTGAGGGGGTTCATGGGCCTCGGGCCCGAATCCTGTGCACAGACAGGTACCAGACATCCGCTGGAGACCGGTCGTCCGGCGGCCCATGGGCGGCCGGACGTCCGGTAAGCGCCGGTCGTCCGCTCGTTCTGGCTCGGATGCTGGTGTACCGGATTTCCGGAAGTGGCCGGACGTCTGGTGGCGTCGGATGTCCGCTCGTTGGGCTCGGGTGCACGGGCATCGGTCGTCCGGTCCGGGCCGGATGTCCACTCACTAGGGTTCGGCTGGAGCTTCAGGCTCCGGACGTCCGGTCCCGACCGGTGATCCGGTGGCTGGGACTTCTTCTCCAGCTCCTCTTCTTCTCCGTCTTCACGGACATCTTCCTCTTCTGATCCTCCTTGCTCCTTAGCTTCTTCATGGCCAACTCCTTGATACCTGAGTATGCACAATGTCTCTGTTTGACGTAGTCGCCATGTCTCATGTGCATGAAAGTGGAAATGTGAGAGGAGAGATGTCACCTCGGTTTTGAGAGCTCTTACACATGCTCGTGTCATGGGTCCGGTAGGCACTTGGTGAGACGATGGTAGGTCCATGGGGATGACCTTGGGATGCTCCGCATCATCTCCCTCCCTTGGGGAAGATGCGTCCTCGGATCAAATTCTTCATCACCATGGTAGGGAGGGAGATCTTTGACGTTGAAGATGTCGCTCACGGAGTACTTGTCGCATGGAATGTCGATCTTGTATGTGTTGTTGTTGTAGCATGCAAGCACCTTGAAGGGTCCATCCACTCGTGGTCTAAGTTTGGACTTGCGTTCTTGAGGAAAGCGGTCCTTGAGAAGGTGTAGCCACACAAGATCTCCAATGTTGAATACCATAGGGTGCTTGTTGATGTTGAGCTTGGTCGCAAGTCGTTGTACTTGGCGCTCGATGGTATGCCTTGTATCTTCATGCACCTTCTTGAGATGATTCACACATGCACTTGCGTCCAAATTGATGCGCTCTTGGAGTGGTAGAGGAAGAATGTCCAATGGCGACAATGGGTTGAATCCGTAGACGACCTTGAAGGGGGACTTGCCGGTTATTGAGTGTTTTGCTTGGTTGTAGGCGAACTCGGCGATAGGTAGACACTCCTCCCACTCCTTGATGTTCTTCTTTATGAGTACTCGAAGTAGAGTGGAGAGTGTGCGGTTGGTCACCTCCGTTTGGCCGTCGGTTTGCAGATGATACACAGTGGAGAAGAGTAGCTTGATTCCAAGGTTGGCGCATAGGGTCTTCCAAAAGTAGCTTAGGAACTTGATGTCGCGGTCCGACACGGTCGTCTTTGGCACTCCATGTAGACGCAATATTTCCCTATAAAAGAGATTGGCAACATGTGAAGCATCGTCTATCTTGTTGCATGGTATGAAGTGTGCCATCTTAGAGAATCGGTCCACAACGACAAATACCGAATATTTTCCATTTCTAGTCCTAGGCAATCCAAGTACAAAATCCATGCTAATGTCTTCCCATGGTAGATATGGAATTGGGAGAGGCATGTAAAGGCCATGGGATTGAGCTTTAGACTTAGCTTTGCGACATGTAGAGCATCGGTTGGTGAAGCGGTTGACGTCACGAAACATCTTGGGCCAAAAATAGTTCTTGGAGAGCATGGCAAATGTCTTGCCGCATCCAAAATGTCCCATTAAGCCTCCGCCATGAGATTCCTGCAAAAGCAACAAATGAAGAGAAGACTCGGGGATGCAAAGCTTGTTAGCTCTCATAAGATATCCATCTTTGATGTAATAGCGTTCCCAAGATGTATGCGTCAAACATTTGGCATAAGGAATAGCAAAAGTAGGGTCATGCTCATACAAGTCTTTTATGTGCTCAAAGCCAATAACATCCAATTCAAGTTGAGCAACAAGAATGCATATGCGGGAAAGAGCGTCCGCCACAACGTTTTCCTTACCTTTGATGTACTTGATGACATAAGGAAAAGACTCAATGAATTCACTCCATTTAGCATGACACTTGTTCAACTTGGTTTGACCCTTAAGGTACTTGAGCGTTTCATGATCGGTATGAATGATAAGTTCATGAGGGCGAAGCTAGTGTTCCCATTCATGCAAAACTCGCACTAAAGCATAAAGCTCTTTGTCATAGATGGGGTAATTGAGTTGCGCTCCAAAAAGTTTCTCACTAAAGTAAGCTATGGGGCGCTTCTCTTGCATTAACACACCTCCTATGCCATTACCGCTAGCATCGCAATGAATCTCAAATGGCTTGTCAAAGTCGGGTAAGGCAAGCACGGGAATGAGTAAGCAAGGTCTTAAGCTCATTGAAAGCGGTATCATGGGATGGTCCCCAAACAAAAGGCGCATTCTTCTTGCTCAAATCATGCAAAGGCGAAGCAATTGTGCTAAAATCTTTCACAAAGCGATGATAGAAACCCGCAAGGCCAAGAAAACTTCGCACTTGTTGCAAGTTGGTTGGTTGGGGCGAAGTCTTAATAGCATTGATCTTTGACTCATCAACATGAACACCCTTAGAAGATACAACAAAACCCAAGAAAACGAGCTTATCAACGCCGAAAAGGCACTTTTCCATGTTAGCAAAGAGATGCTCGTTTCGAAGAGTTTGCAAAATGGTTCGAACATGGTGACATGATCTTGAAGAGATTTTCTATAAACAAGGATATCATCGAAGTATACCACAACAAGCACACCAATGTAAGGGCGAAAGACATGATTCATAAGACGCATAAAAGTACCTGGTGCTTCCGATAGACCCATAGGCATGACTAACCACTCATATAACCCGAACTTGGTTTTGGAAGCGGTTTTCCATTCATCACCCTCTTGTATGCGGATTTGATAGTAACCACTCTTAAGATCAATCTTGGAGAATATAGTGGCACCACTAAGTTCATCAAGCATATCATCAAGGCGTGGAATGGGATACCTATAGCGAACGGTGATAGCATCGATAGGTATACAATCAGAGCACATGTGAAATCTACCGTCTCGTTTTGGCACAAGAATGACCAGGATTACACAAGGGCTCAAACTTTCACGCACATGTCCATGGTCTATGAGATGCTTTACTTGCTTTTGTATTTCTTTGGTTTCTTCGGGGTTGACGCGGTATGGAGCTTTGTTCATAAGAGGTGCTCCAGGTATGAGGTCGATGCGGTGCTCGATGCCTCGTAGTGCAGGTAGTCCCGGAGGTAGCTCGTCGGGGAAAACATCTTGAAATTCCTGGAAAAGAGAAGACAACACTAAAGGTATAGTGTGAGAAGTGTTATCTTGTGTTGCATTGTCCTTGCAGAAAAGGACATAGTGTAGGACACTAGATGGGTTCTCACACACTCCACTTATCTCACTTTTGGTGGCAAATAGAACTAAGTTCTTCTTGTCTCTCATCGTGGAGGCACTCGATTTGGGCTTGTGGCGCTCACTCTCTTTATGGTGGCTCACTCTTTCACTATTCTCTCCATGATGGGTGGCTTGCTTGTCGGCGATCACTTGGCTTGGAGACATGGGGCGAAGTACGTACTCCTTTCCTTTCATCTTGAAGATGTAATGGTTCGTTCGGCCGTTGTGGATGACACCTCTATCAAATTGCCATGGGCATCCAAGAAGAAGGTGGCAAACGGTCACTGGAACAACGTCACACTCCAAAGTGTCTTCATAGGCGCCAATTTTGAAGGAGACTTGTACTCGATGCTCAACTTGGATAGTGCCGGAGTCGCTAAGCCATTGAACTTTGTAAGGATGTGGGTGCTTCGTCTTAGGCAATTGGAGCTTGGAGCAAAGTTCTTCACTTGCGAGGTTATGACAACTCCCTCCATCGATGATGACCTTGACGGATCTTCCATTGATGCCGGCCTTGGTATGAAAGATATGGCATCTTTGGTCTTCTTCTTGGTGATGTCGGAGAGTCAAGACCTTGGAGACAACAAGAGCGGGACTTGAATCTTCATCGCAAAAGACTTGTTCTTCTTCATCGTTCACTTGCCGGTGCATGGTGACTTGCTCGATGGCGTCCATTTCTCCTTCACTCATTGAGTCGTAAGTGTCGTCGTCATTGAGGATCATGGTCCGCTTTTTGGTGCACTCATAGGACTTGTGGCCTAGGCCTCCGCATGTGAAGCATTTGAAGGAACTTGTCTTGATGGTCTCATCGATTGGGGTTGATAATGATGAAGCTCTCGGCTTGAAGATGCTTGTAGTAGGAGGATGACTTGGAGTTGACGAAGCTTTCTTGTGACTCGACTTGTCGACGTTGCTTGTAGAAGGCTTGGTACACAGTGTTGGAGTCGTTGAAGCTTGGGTGTTGGAGACACCATATGACTTCGAGGAGAACTTGGCATACTTGTAATAATCTTGCACTTGACTTCCGCTTTGGTAGCTTGATGCACTAGCTCGATGAGGTTCGAGTATGGTTGGAAGTCGGCGATCTTCTTGATAGGATTGTTGAGTCCATTCAAGAAACGTTCTATAGTTTGCTCATAATCTTCCGTGACATTAGCTCTTATCATGGCAATCTCCATCTCCTTGTAGTACTCTTCAACACTCTTGGTTCCTTGCTTGAGTAGTTGGAGTTTCTTGAAGAGGTCGCGGTTGTAGTAGGTAGGCACAAAGCGTGCTCTCATGACATCCTTCATTTGCACCCAAGTGAGGACATAGTCTTGGAACTCAAAGGATGCCATCGCGATCTTCTTCTCTTCGCCGTAGTTGTGTAAGTGGAAGATTTTGTCGACCTTCAATGCCCATGAAAGGTACTCTTTGGGATCTTTGCTTCTATTGAACTTGGGCATGGTGAAGTTTAGCTTGTCGTAGCGTTGCTCTTCATTGTGTTGGGGTCGGGGATGATGACGCCCATGTTGTTGATGATTGTCAAGCTCGTGTTGTTCTTGGTGAGGAGGGTTGTCAACCTCATGTTGCTCTTGTCGTGGAGGATTTCCATTATCTTTATGCTCTTGATGAACTTGATGTTCTTGAGAGCTTGTGGAGGAGCTTGTCGAGCTGTAACATCCCAATTTCCAATTTGGATGTTTATAATAGATCATTCATATGCACCCATGATTTATGCATTTTTTCCCATTTGTTATTTGATTTTTCATCCAAGGAACTTTGAGCAACTCAAGGACCAAAAGTGAGAGTTGGAAGTTTCCCTAAAAACCAATTTTGAATTTTTTTTCGAAGTTGGGAGTTTGGATCAAATTTGGTTTCACCAAAAAAATTCATTTCCATTATATCAAAAATAAAATAAAGAGAGAAGATAAAATGACTTCTTCAAAATCAGAAAAGAAAATATTGGAAATTTAATTTGGAACCAAAATATTTTTTTGAGTTTCATTTGCAATTTATTTTATTAGCATAGCAAAAAGTTTATTTTTGAAAACTTGCATTTTAGGCCAAATAAAAGTTCACAAGGTCATATATAAGACCATAATATTATGTGAATTTTTCTGGTATTTTTGGACTTATATTTATTTGTAGTTTTGGTGCCATAGTGTTTCTGTTATTAAAAAAACCACTCAGCCACGGGCCACTTTTCCCACTAAGGCCCATAGTAGGCACTGGATTTCTTCTTCCTCCTCTGTACGTTCATCTGGAGCTAGAACAAAACAGAAACAGCCATTGCGACCTTCTCTTCCTTTCCTCCTCACACTCAATTCCTTGCCCGTTTCACTTTGGGGTCTCCACGAAAAATGCGAAGAACATCATCACGAACCCATTCAGATAGTTAATTGTCCGTTTCATGTCTTAAACTCCCCACAAGAAACTGATGAAATAAAACGCCAACCTTGACGCTCGTCACCCGATCTCCATCTCCTGGCCTCCCCTGCCCTACAAAAAGGCACCCCTGTAGACGCCTTCTCACCCTCCTTCTTCACGCGTAGAAAGCCCTCTTCCTCTCGTCTCCCATCCACTGAAATTTCTCGCCAGAGTTTCTTGAAGTCGCTGCCATCCGTACTTGATTCCGACGAATGTAAGGTGAACGAGACCCCGTTTCCACATTATCACTTCGTATGTCGCATAGGCGCTACATTTTGACACATCTCTTTCTCCTTTTCCACAGCCGGAGCACGTCATCCACAACACCGCGACCGGCCGGAGTTACAACTCCGGCAATACCTTACGACTACCCAAGGATGAACCCGAGCCCCTCGTCGTGTCCCATGAATCACTCGCATCCATCTTCACACCGTCTCACAAACATCTTGCCCTAGATAACGTCTGAGCCGCCTTCTTCCTCGTCTCCGGCAACAAGTCCGGTGAGCACCCAGCCAGCCAATCAGAGAGTGCCACTTGGCATCTGGCCGAAATTTTTTTCTCCTTTACAGGAATTTTTCCAAATTCAGATTCTTTACCAAATCTTCTTTCTTGTATATCTTTTAGTCTATAGATCCGATTTAGTTGATTCTTTTTCCTACTAGTTCATAGAAATCCCATATATCCAGAGAACCAAAGGAAAAATATTTTTGAAAATTTTAAAATTTGAATTCAAACAGATCTGAATTCAAACTTCGTTTGGCCGTATCTCGAGTTTCGTAACTCCGTTTTAGGTGATTCTTTTTGCAAATCGAAGCTCATTACATGTACTTTCTGTTAAAACCAAAACCATTTATTTTTGTTGCTGTAAAAACTTCGTTTTGTACAGAAACTTTATTTGGTTGTTTTTGAAGTTTTTCGAAGTCCTCTCTTTGTTTTCTTTTTGATTATTTGCTTGTATGCTTATGTATGTTATTGCTTGCTTACGCTAGATCATCCGGAGTGTGAGGCTTGGTACTACGAATCTTTATGGTTCAACGAATGTCAGCAAGGCAAGTTCACACTTTGATCATAATTTTCAATACCTAGTTTTTACTATGCATTAGTTTCACCCTCAAAGATTGCATGAGTAGGATTGGAAACATGTGGTTATGCTATGTAGTTCATGTGGTAGGAACCTATGACCTTTGATCACCCTGGGAATATTCGTTATATCATATATTGCTTAGCCATGCTCGTAGATGGGGATAGGTATGTGTGATCCATGCAAGTTGCGAGAGTTAATAATTTTGGGATAACCTAAGGTGTCAACTTTAATACACATCTAGGTGGATTGTTTGGGGCACCTAGAGAAACCAGTGCTTGCTCAAGGGGAATCCCGGAGTACCCGTGTGATTACCCTAGGTCCGCCACCCAGGCTCAAAGGGATCATAAGATATTTCATGCCTAGAAACTTCCGTGTGCAGCCACAAGCTATTATGGGCTCTGGCATAGTTGAGTAAGTTGTGTGACCTCTTTCCGTGGTAGACTAGCTGATGTAGGGGAAAGTAGGTGTATCGGTCTACCCAGGGTTAAGGGGAAACACTTCTGAAAGGCTATGTTTCGATATTCCGATCATGGAGGCGGACGAGTCTTGTGGGGAAAAGTGCACAAACCTCTGCAGAGTGTACAAACTAATCACGATTAGTCGTGTCCCCGGTTACGGACAACTTGAGTATCTAGAAGTGAATTATTGGTTGATCTCATCACTCTATTTAATGAAATTATTGGGTTACTAATAACTTGGGAATTTTGGGATTGAGTTGGAGGAACCTTCTCAATAATGGCATTTTTAATTTAGTAGTAAAAAAATTATTCCTTTGTTGTAGGGTAAAATTTACTTTACGCGAAAATTAAAATTAGAGCCTCCACCAGCTAAATTTGCATATAGAGATAGTCTTTTTCATTATTATTCTATGGTGTGAAATTGCCAGCATATTCCATGTGCTGACCTACACGGTTGCAACGTCTCATGTTGCAGACTTTTCCGACGAGGATTAAAGGTGCGATAGGTCGTTGTTCTGCACTCAGTTTGCCGTGGAGTTGGATGGACTCATTTACCTTCAATGCTTCCGCACTTATTTTTATTGGGATGGCCTTTGGCCAATTATTGTAATAAATTCTCTTTTGAGAACCTCGATGTAATAAAGTGTGATTGAACTCTGTTATAATTCCTCGAGTACTGTATGTGTCAGCATACCGATCCAGGGATGACACTTAAGCACAGAGACTTCGATCCATTTTGGGTCGGGTCGCTACAAGACGGTATGAGAGCACACGCTGACTGTAGGATGCGACCACTAGGAAATGGAAAGCCATAGGAAGAAAACTTTATTTTATGACTTCCTTAAATATCCGTTGGTCTATACTCTTCTCTATTCATTTCTATCTCTTCTCCACTTCAATAAAATAGTTATTGAACCCCATCACCAAGTTGCTCAGCCCGATGAGACCATGACCTATGAAGACATCATTGACGAAGAAGAAGAAGCTAGAGTTGACTTTGAGAGGATTTAGTTCAGACCACCATTACCAAGTTGAGTCCAACGAATGATTGTTGTAGTATGAAGAGATCATATCTCTTGTGGATATGACCTTACCTGTAGGTTTTTGCTTGTGTGGTGTGATCTGTGTGAATTGCTTGATTTGAATTTTTCTTGCTATCATAAGCATATGGGTAGTGATTTCTCTCATTAGGCCCTTATTCTATTCTAATTTCTCATCCACTCTAAACCTAATAGATGCCTCCAAGACGTGACCCAGAATTCCCACCGGAACTTACCCAGTTGATCCAGAACCAGAATGCCCTCATGCAGCTACTCATCCAGAATCAGAACCAGAACAACAACAACCCACCGCCACCACCCCCGGTCGACAACCTTACCCGTTTCCTGAGGTTGAACCCACCAGTGTTCTCTAGCAGCATGGAGCCAATCGTTGCAGATGACTGGCTTCGCAAGATCGGAAGGGAGCTGACCACCGCAGGATGCACTGACGCTGAGAAGGTGCGATTTGCCGCACATCAACTGGATGGACCAGCAGCATCATGGTGGGAGAATTACATCACTACATTTCCCATAGCCAATGTGACTTGGGATCAGTTCTAGCAGGCGTTCCGTACCGCACATGTTTCAGCCGGAGCTATGAGTCTGAAGAAGCGTGAGTTCCGCAACTTACGCCAGGGAAATCGTTTTGTTGGTGATTATGTGGAGGAATTCAACAAGTTATCCAGGTATGCTCCCGGATACGTGGCTGATGATGCCGCTAAGCAGAAGAAATTTTTGGAGGGACTAAATGATGATCTGGGACTTCAGTTGACTGTGGCTACCTTTAACAATTATCAAGAGTTGGTCGACAAGGCTCTCATTCTGGAAGGCAAGCAGTAGCAGGTGGAGAATCGCAAGAGGAAGTACGGACAGGGAAAGTACAACTCTGGAGTTCAGCAGAAGCCCCGCTATACCCCGTAGACGGGAAGTAATGGATCAGGATTCGGCAAGTATGGTGGACACACTCACCATAACCATGGAGGAAATTTTCATCATGGAGGAAATGGACATAACCATAATGGCCATAGGAATGGCAATGGGAACGGAGGAAACAACAATCAGCATCAGTCCAACCCCGCTACACCGGCAAAGAAGGATCTGAGCCACATTACATGTTTCAAGTGCAGGAAAACCAAACACTACGCCACTGAATGTCCCGAGGCAGAGAACAGGAATGGAAATGGAAGCTCTAGAGGCAAGAAGCCCAATCCCTTCACCAGAGGTCAGGTGAATCACGTCAGTGTGGAGGAAGTTTATGACCAGCCTGACATCGTTATTGGTAAGTTCTTGGTTAATTCATCTACAACCCTTGTTCTTTTTGACACTAGTGCATCACATTCATTTATATCAAGGGGGTTTGTGGATAAGTTTAAGTTGCCAACCATAGCCCTTAAAACACCAATGTTAGTGAGTTCCCCGGGAGCAGAGTCTATGGCTAGTCGGGGATGTTTTCAGTTGCCATTGACCATAGGGAGACACGTTTTTCCCACTGACCTCATCATCCTAGAATCACAAGGATTGGATGTAATCCTAGGTATGGATTGGCTATCCAAGTACGAGGGAAACATTGATTGTGCCAGTAAGTCGATTCTTCTCACCACCCCAGAGGGGAAACGGATCAAGTATGGCATACGCCAAGGAAGACTCAAGTGAATTCTCTTTCGGGAGTTGTTTAGGAGGAAGTACCAGTTGTGAAGGATTATCCCGATGTATTCCCCGAGGAATTGACCAGCATGCCACCGGATCGGGACATAGAGTTTTTGATTGAATTGTTGCCAGGCACCGGACCAATATCCAAGAGACTGTACCGGATGCCCGCAAATGATCTGGAGGAAATTAAGAAGTAGATTAAGGAATTATTGGAGAAAGGCTATATTCGACCGAGTTCATCACCTTGGGGAGCCCCAGTGCTTCTAGTTGAGAAGAAGGATGGATCCTTGAGAATGGTTGTAGATTATCGTGCACTGAATGAGGTGACGATCAAGAACAAGTACCCTCTACCAATGATTAATGAGTTGTTTGACCAGCTACAAGGAGCAAAAGTTTTCTCTAAGATCAATCTTCGATCAGGATATCATCAGTTGAAGATTCGAGAACAGGATATACCCAAGATAGCCTTTACCACGAGATATGGGTTTTATGAGTACACGGTCATGTCTTTTGGTTTGACAAATGCCCCTGCCTATTTCATGAGTATGATGAATAAGGTATTCATGGAGTTCTTGGATAAGTTTGTTCTGGTATTCATTAATGACATGTTGATTTACTCGAAGAATGAAGAAGAACACAAGGAACATTTGTGCTTGGTTCTTGAGAAGCTCAGGGAACATCAATTATACGCAAAGTTCAGCAAATGTGAATTCTGGTTGAAGGAAGTCAAATTTCTTGGACATGTTATATCAGGAGAAGGAATAGTAGTAGAGCCCTCAAAGGTTGAAGCCGTCACAGAATGCAAGGCACCCACCTCAGTCGGAGAGATTCGCAGTTTTCTTGGACTCGCAGGATATTATCGGAGGTTTATTGAGAATTTCTCCAAGATCGCGAAGCCCATGACAGAGTTATTGAAGAAAGACACTAAGTTTGTTTGGACCAATAAATGTGAGGCTAGTTTTCAGGAGTTGAAGAAACGTTTTTTCACAGCCATTGTGCTAATTCTTCCGAATATACGCAAGGATTTCCAAGTATATTGCGACGCTTCTCGTCAGGGACTTGGAGGTGTTCTTATGCAAGAGGGAAGAGTTGTTTCATATGCCTCACGTCAGCTTCGACCTCATGAGCGGAATTATGCCACACATGATTTGGAGTTAGCATCCGTAGTGCACGCACTCAAGACCTGGAGACATTTTCTTATTGGAAATAGGTGAGATGTTTACACGGATCACAAGAGTTTGAAATACATCTTCATGCAGAAGGAGTTGAACCTTAGGCAGAGAAGATGGTTGGAGCTCATAAAGGATTATGATATGAAATTGCACTATCACCCAGGAAAGGCCAATGTTGTGGCAGATGCATTGAGCCGCAAGAGCTACGTCAATAACTCATAGCAGGAGGATTACCTCAGGAGTTAGTTGATGATCTCAGAGATCTTCGATTGGAGATAGTACCACGAGGTTTTGTTGCCACAATGGAAATTCAATCCACTTTGTTGGGAAAGATCCGAGAAGCCCAGAAGTTAGACAAAGGTATCACGAAGATAAAGGGAAGGATGAACCAAGGAAAGGCAGAAGGATTTTGTGAGGACGAACATGGAACCTTATGGTTTGAGCAGCGTATTTACGTGCCAAATGACCCAGAGATCAGGAAATTGATTCTTCAGGAGGCTCATGATTCACCTTATTCAATACACCCGGGCAACACCAAGATGTATTTGGACTTGAAGGAAAGTTTCTGGTGGACAGGTACGAAGAAGGATATTGCCGAGTATGTCATAGTATGTGACGTATGTCAGAGGGTTAAGGCAGAGCACTAGAAACCAGCAAGATTACTTCAGCCTTTGCCGATACCAGATTGGCATGGACTTCATTACAGGATTACACAGGACCCGATCAGGCTATGATTCTATTTGGGTAGTGGTTGATCGCTTGACTAAGGTAGCTCACTTCATCCCCGTAAAAAACCACATATACAAGTGCTAAGTTGGCCAAGATATACATGGCCAGGATCGTATATTTGCATGGAGTTCCGAGGACCAGCGTATCAGATAGAGGAGCACGATTTACCTAAAAGTTTTGGCATCAGTTACACAAAATTTTGGGTACCAGGCTAGAGTTCAGTACAACCTTTCATCCGCAGACAGATGGGCAGACTGCGAGTGTCAATCAGATTCTAGAGGACATGTTGAGAGCTTGTGAGCTAGATTATGGATCTAGTTGGGATGATAATTTGCCGTACGCAGAATTCTCATATAACAACAGCTATCAAGCTAGTTTGAAGATGGCCCCTTTTGAAGCTTTGTACGGAAGGAGGTGCAGGACACCATTGATGTGTGATGAAGTTGGAGACCGTAAATTATTCGGACCCGATTTAATCAGAGATTCGGAGGAGAAAGTCAAGTTGATCCGTGACAGACTCAAGATAGCCCAGTCCAGGCAGAAGAGTTATGCTGATGCTAAATGCAAGGAGGTAGCCTACGAAGTCGGAGATAGAGCATATCTTCGTCTGTCTCCACATCGAGGAGTTAAACGATTTGGAGTCAAAGGAAAGTTAGCACCATGATTTGTGGGGCTGTACAGAGTTTTTGAACGCATGGGTGAAGCTGCCTACAAGTTGGAATTACCAGAAGCCTTGTCAGAAGTTCATGATGTGTTTCACGTTTCCCAGTTGAAGAAGTGCCATGCGGAGATGGCTGATATTCCTTTGAGAGATACAGTGCCACTGGAGGCCATATAGTTGGATAGTGATCCGACCAATGAGGAGAAGCCCATCAAGATTCTCGAGACTACAAGCAGGGTTACCCGCAGCAATGTCATCAAGTTTTGCAAGGTTCAGTGGAGTCATCATACTGAGGAAGAAGCCACCTGGGAACGAGAAGAAGACCTCCGACAGGACCACCCACACCTTTTTGCTAGCCAACCCGAATCTCGAGGGCAAGATTCATCTTAAGGGGGGTAGTTTTGTAACATCCCAATTTTCAATTTGGATGTTTATAATAGATCATTCATATGCATCCATGATTTATGCATTTTTGCCCATTTGTTTTATTTGATTTTTGATCCAAGGAACTTTGAGCAACTCAAGGACCAAAAGAGAGAGTTGGAAGTTTCCCTAAAAACCAATTTTGAATTTTTTTTTTAAGTTGGGAGTTTGGATCAAATTTGGTTTCACCAAAAAAATTCATTTCCATTATATCAAAAATAAAATAAAGAGAGAAGATAAAATGACTTCTTCAAAATCAGAAAAGAAAATATTGGAAATTTAATTTGGAACCAAAATATTTTTTTGAGTTTCATTTGCAATTTATTTTATTAGCATAGCAAAAAGTTCATTTTTGAAAACTTGCATTTTAGGCCAGATAAAAGTTCACAAGGTCATAAGACCATAATATTATGTGATTTTTCCTAGTATTTTTGGACTTATATTTATTTGTAGTTTCGGTGCCATAGTGTTTCTGTTATTAAAAAAACCACTCAGCCACGGGCCACTTTTCCCACTAAGGCCCATAGTAGGCGCTGGATTTCTTCTTCCTCCTCTATACGTTCATCTGGAGCTAGAACAAAACAGAAACAGCCATTGCCTCCTTCTCTTCCTTTCCTCCTCAGACTCAATTCCTTGTCTGTTTCACTTTGGGGTCTCCACGAAAAATGCGGAGAACATCATCACGAACCCATTCAAATAGTTAATCGTCTGTTTCATGTCTTAAACTCCCCACAAGAAACTGATGAAATAAAACACCAACCTTGACGTTTGTCACCCGATCTCTATCTCCTGGCCTCCCCATCCCTATAAAAAGGCACCCATGTGGACGCCTTCTCACCCTCCTTCTTCATGCGTAGAAAGCCCTCTTCCTCTCGTCTCCCATCCACTGAAATTTCTCGCCGGTGTTTCTCGAAGTCGCTGCGATCCGTACTTGATTCCGACGAATGTAAGGTGAACGAGACCCCGTTTCCTCATTATCACTTTGTATGTCGCATAGGCGCTACATTTTGACACATCTCTTTCTCCTTTTCCACAGCTGGAGCACGTCATCCGCAACATCGTGACCGGCCGGAGTTACAACTCCAGCAATACCTTACAACTACCCAAGGACGAACCCGAGCCCCTCGTTGTGTCCCACGAATCACTCGCATCCATCTTCACACCGTCTCACAAACATCTTGCCCTAGATAACGTCTGAGCCGCCTTCTTCCTCGTCTCCGGCGACTAGTTCGGTGAGCACCCAGTGAGCCAATCAGAGAGTGCCACTTGGCATCTAGCCGATTTTTTTTCTCTTTTTCAGGAATTTTTCCAAATTCAGATTCTTTACCAAATCTTCTTTCTTGTATATCTTTTAGTATATAGATCCGATTTAGTTGATTCTTTTTCCTACTAGTTCATAGAAATCCCATCTATCCAGAGAACCAAACGAAACATATTTTTGAAAATTTTAAAATTTGAATTCAAACAGATCTGAATTCAAACTTCGTTAGGCTGTATCTCGAGTTTCGTAACTCCGTTTTAGGTGATTCTTTTTGCAAATCGAAGCTCGTTACATGTACTTTCTGTTAAAACCAAAACCATTTATTTTTGTTGCTGTAAAAATTTCGTTCTGTACAAAAACTTTATTTGCTTGTTTTTGAAGTTTTCCGAAGTCCTCTCTTTTTTTCTTTTTGATTCTTTGCTTGTATGCTTATGTATGTTATTGCTTGCTTACGCTAGATCATCCAGAGTGCGAGGCTTGCTACTACGAATCTTCACAGTTCAACAAACGTTAGCAAGGCAAGTTCACACTTTGATCATAATTTTCAATACCCAGTTTTTACTATGCATTAGTTTCACCCTCAAAGATTGCATGAGTAGGATTGGAAACATGTGGTTATGCTATGTAGTTCATGTGGTAGGAACCTTTGACCTTTGATCACCCTGGGAATATCCGTTATATCATATATTGCTTAGCCATGCTCGTAGACGGGGATTGGTATGTGTGATCCATGCAAGTTGTGAGAGTTAATAATTTTGGGATAACCTAAGGTGGCAACTTTAGTACACATCTGGGTGGATTGTTTGGGGCACCTGGAGAAACCTATGCTTGCCCAAGGGGAATCCCAGAGTACCTGTGTGATTACCCTAGGTCCGCCACCTAGGCTCAAAGGGATCATAAAGTATTTCATGCCTAGGAACTACCGTGTGCAGCCACAAGCCATTATGGGCTCTGGCATAGTTGAGTAAGTTGTGTGACCTGTTTCCGTGGTAGACTAGTTGATGTAGGGGAAAGTAGGTGTACTAGTCTACCTAGGGTTAAGGGGAAACGCTTCTGAAAGGCTATGTCTCGATCTTCCGATCATGGAGGCGGTCGAGTCTTGTGGGGAAAAGTGCACAAACCTCTGCAGAATGTACAAACTAATCATGATTAGCCGTGTCCCCGGTTATGGACAACTTGAGTATCTAGAAGTGAATTATTGGTTGATCTCATCACTCTATTTAATTAAATTATTGGATTACTAATAACTTGGGAATTTTGGGATTGAGTTGGAGGAACCTTCTCAACAATGGAATTTAATTTAGTAGTAAAATAATTATTCCTTTGTTGTAGGGTAAAATTTGCTTTACGCAAAAATTAAACTTAGAGGCTCCACCAGCTAAATTTGCATATAGAGATAGTCTTTTGCATTATTATTTTATGGTGTGAAATTGCCAGCATATTCCATGTGCTAACCTACACAGCTGCAACGTCTCATGTTGCAGAATTTTCCGACGAGGATTAAAGGTGCGATAGGTCATTGTTCTGCACTCAGTTTGCCGTGAAGTTGGATGGACTCATTTACCTTCAATGCTTCCGCACTTATTTTTATTGAGATGGCCTTTGGCCATATTATTGTAATAAATACTCTTTTGAGAACCTCGATGTAATAAAGTGTGATTGAACTCTGTTATAATTCCTCGAATATTGTGTGTGTCAGCATACCGATCTAGGGATGACACTTAATCACAAAGACTTCGATCCACAAAGCACGCTCTCATGACATCCTTCATTTGCACCCAAGTAGTGATGGGTGGTTCACCTCTTACCTCTCGGCGCTCGATAACTTTTTCCCACCAAATGAGGACATAGTCTTGGAACTCAAAGGATGCCATCGCGATCTTCTTCTCTTCGTCGTAGTTGTGTAGGTGGAAGATTTTGTCGACCTTCAATGCCCATGAAAGGTACTCTTCAGGATCTTTGCTTCCATTGAACTTGGGCATGGTGAACTTTAGCTTGTCGTAGCGTTGCTCTTCATTGTGTTGGGGTCGGGGATGATGACGCCCATGTTGTTGATGATTGTCAAGCTCGTGTTGTTCTTGGTGAGGAGGGTTGTCAACCTCATGTTGCTCTTGTCGTGGAGGATTTCCATTGTATTCATGCTCTTGATGAACTTGATGTTCTTGGAGAGCTTGTGGAGGAGCTTGTCGAGCTCTAGGAGGAACTTGAGGAACTTGATGAT
Source organism: Triticum urartu (assembly GCF_003073215.2). Lineage (NCBI taxonomy): Eukaryota > Viridiplantae > Streptophyta > Magnoliopsida > Poales > Poaceae > Triticum > Triticum urartu. The sequence goes on along the minus strand of NC_053022.1, from coordinate 152,920,238 downwards.
GCACGCGAGCTTGAAATCTTTGTTCGTGAGCTTCTTCGCGAAGTGCTTCTTCATGTTCATGAGCATGTCGGCCTCGGTTGGCTACGGCTCGACTTGAATCTTGGAGGGCTTGTTGCACCTCAAGTGCTTGAGCATCACGGAGTTGTTGTGCTTGACATTGTGCCTCGGCATCTTGTGCTTCTTGGTGTAGACGCGCTCGCTCTTCCGCTTCATGTTGGCGTTGTCATTGCCTTTCTCGTACTAGCGCGAAAGCCGTTTGGGTTTGCCGTTGACGGTGCTCTTGCGAGTCGGTGTCGCGTAGAGGATTGAGGCTTGCTTGATGATCATTGCGCACGGCACGCCGAAGAATGTTCGATGTCGGTGTACTTGAGCCGGAGAGGGTGAAGTCGGAGTGTCGACTTGAGCGGCTCCTTCTTGAAGAGGACAAAGTGGAAGAAGAGCAGTTGAGCAACAAAGCACGAATCTCGTCTATTATTGCATCATTCTCTTACTTGTGATCGTCGAGCTTGTGGTCGAAGTAGTCCCTTGTATGTTGCTCGAAGAGTCGCAAGTCAGCGGCGAGGTTGTCGATGCGTTCACTCATTGCTTGTTGCTCTTGATGCAAAGCACGTTGTGCACTAAATAGGTGGCTCTTGGTGACGTAGGAGTTCATGTCGTCGTCGTGCTCATTGAATAGTGGGTTGGTAGAAGTACTTGGCCTATCCATCATTCCAAGATAAAAATGTGAGTGGTAGAAAGAGAAGAACGAATACCAAATGTACCTTGACCAAAGTTGAAAGTGGATCAATGATCACTCCAATGTGGACAAGGAAATATCACAATTGGTACCAATTCTTGTCAGTTTCTCACACCTACACAAGTAAAATCTTATGGTGGAGCTTGGTTAGGATGGTGGCACAAAATTTAATGCAATTGTAAGTGAGCTTCAATAATGTTGGAAAAGATTCGCAAGTTCGCAATGCAATAAGTTGACCAAGCAATGTAAGGTACACGGAAACGCACACACAAAAATATAAGAAGGATGAGCCAAAATGTGGAATCCACAAAAAAGCTCTTGTTGCACAACACTAGAGAGATGCTAGCGCGATTGCACAATAGACGGAAATAAGACTGGTGCACAACCTACTAAGCAAAAATGTGACGACTTCTATCCCAAGTATGCTCTATGCAAGGTGTTTCTGTGATATGATCAAAGATGATCTAGTATGACAATCTTAATGTTGTATGATGCTATGGTGCTTGCTTAAAAGCTCTTTGCTTATCTTTCCCTTTTGTTTGGCTCTTTGTTGTTTGAGCTCTTTTCTCATGCAATGCTTCACGAACCAAGATAGGAATTGTATATGCGATGACAACCTTGTGACACAAGAGATGATACCAAGATATGCAACAATGATGTATGTATGCTATGGGAAGTATGATCACTAATGTGCACAAGTCTTGTTACCGGCAATACTCAAAGGCTAGTCTTGATGGGTAAGCTATGCTAAGGAGTAAAGCTATGATGGCTATCAATGCAATGGCAAGAATGATATGACGATACCAAGACGAGGTTACCGTTCTTGCTTACGGTATGGTGTCAAAATGGTGGCATGAATACCAAGATATAGTCGAGGTGGTCATTGTTGATGACACATCCGTGGCGAAGATGAGCGGCGGTGATGTTGATGTCGAACCATACCTAGATAGCCAAAACACAAAAGGACACGGAACCGCCACTCAAATTCTCAAAGATCAAAGTGGAAACACGTGTCGGAGTGCGAAACGGGTAAGAAATGGTGGTGGTATGTGGAAGAATTGATGGTGTATAGGTGGTGGTAGTGCGTATGCGGAAATGGGGGCGGTGGTGGCGACAAAAATTGAAAAAAAAATCAGTTTCGTCAGGGAACTCCGGACGTCCGGTGGGGAGCGGTCGTCCGGTCATCGGACATCCGGTGGCGAGCGGACGTTCGGTGCCTGGGCGATTCGCGGGCACGGGATAAACTGGCGGTGTTCATGATGGAGAGGTCCAAATTCATCGAATCCGGGCGGATTTGCGGATGGAAAAGGTCGGGAAAGGGGGAAAAGCTAGATCCACTCAAAACAAAGCAAATCCATGGATCAAATCCAACAAAATTTCAACACACCAACAAATCATAGGAAATTTTTGGGGCTATTTTTGTGGGGAATTTTCGAATTAGGGACAAAATCAACAAAAACTAGGCTAGCAACACAACGGGGAGGCTCCAAAATCATGATCAATGTGGCTCTAGATACCAAGATGATGTAGGGTAGAACCCTAATCAGCCGATCTTTCATGAAAGGAGTGGATCCCGCGAAGAACACGAAGAACACGAGGAGGGAAACGAGGGAAAACACGGGGGAAACACGAGAGAAACACTAAACCAACAAGAAATAGTCACACATGTGCTAGATCCTCGAGTACATAAGAAATCACACGATCCACAGACAACTAAGGACGATACAAAGGTAGCCGGTCTTATCCGTGAGGAGGTCTTGAATCCACAAGGGGATCTTCCCGTAACGGGGTCTTGAATCCAAAGGGATCTTCTCTGAAGAGGGGCCGCAGTCTCTCTCGTGGAGTAGATCCGATGTGGATGAGCAATGCTCTATCTCTAAATATGAGCTAAACCAATTCTAACCCTAGCTAGGATGAATAGGAGATCTATTTATAGTCTTAGTGCAAATGGGGACAAAGTGAGGGGGGTACATGGGCCTCGGGCCCGAATCCTGTGCACAGAGAGGTACCGGACGTCCGCTGGAGACCAGTCGTCCGGTGGCTCATGGGCAGCCGGACGTCCGGTAAGAGCCGGTCGTCCGCTCGTTCTGGCTCGGATGCTGGTGTAGCGGATTTCCGGAAGTGGCCAGTCGTCCGGTCGTCGGAGGTCCGGTGGCGTCGGACGTCCGCTCGCTCAGCTCAGGTGTAGGGGCACCGGTCGTTCGGTCCAGGCCGGATGTCCGCTCGCTGGGTTTCGGCTGGAGCTTCAGGCTCCGGACATACGGTCCCGACCGGTCGTCCGGTGGCTGGGACTTCTTCTCCAACTCATCTTCTTATCCGTCTTCACTGCCATCTTCCTCTTCTGATCCTCCTTGCTCCTTAGCTTCTTCATGGCCAACTCCTTGATACCTGAGTATGCACAATGTCTCCGTTTGAGGTAGGAGCCATGTCTCATGTGCATCGAAGTGGAAATGTGAGAGGAGAGATGTCACCTCAGTTTCGAGAGCTCTTGCACGTGCTCGTGTCATGGGTCCGGTAGGCACTTGGTGAGACAATGGTAGGTCCATGGGGATGACCTTGGGATGCTTCGCATCAGAAGCATAGATTTGTAGAGGTGCCGAAGCTCAAAGCTTATATTGAGAGATAAAACATTTGGGGAGGCATAATTTTCCCGTCAACAAAAACGACAGAGTAGTTCCCAATTCTTTCCATGCTAGATACATCATAGGAAATTCTCAAACATAAAATAAAGTGTATTACTTTTTCCACCATTCTTTCACAATCCATGGCTAGTCATATCCGTGGATGCCTTCCATACCAACACTTTCCAAGGAATTTATTATTTGACAACATAAAGTAAGTTTCTTTTTCATTTCAGGACTGGTCATCCTATTACTGCCATACTCTCGTGCAATGAAAAGTGAATAAACACTCATCTTGAGAATAACACATCTAGCATGGAAAAATATTTGCCACCCGCTGCCGCTTCGTGAGCGGTACGGGCGCACAAAAAGCAAACACATTTTGAAAATTATAGTTGGCACATACAAATTTACTTAGAACGGCACAGAAATACCACATATAGGTAGGTATGGTGGACTCATATGGCATAACTGGGTTTAAGGATTTTAGATGCACAAGTAGTATTCCCACTTAGTACAAATGGAGGCTGGCAAATAGATTGAGAAGCAACCAACCAAGAAACAAAAAATCACATAAACGAGCATTGAGCATAACTAACACTGAATAATGCACAAGTAGGATGTAATTTCATTGCATAACTATTGATTTTCATGCTTGCATAGGGAATCACAAACCTTAACACCAATATTCTTACTAAAGCATGATTAATCACCAACGTAACTCACATATTACTATCATCATATCTAAAAACTATAACAAAGAATCAAGTATATTTCGTCCAATGATCTTCGTGAAAGTTTTTATTATATCTCTCTTGAATATCTATCACTTTGGGACTAATTTCATATATTGGAATTGCTTTTGATAAGCTCAAACAAATTTAAGTAAAGAACATGGGCATAAAAAATTTCATCTCTCAAAATAATATAAGTGAAGCATGAGGGAATTTCTTCAAAAAATTACTAACTGTCAAATTAATCTAAGTGAGGCATGAGAGTATTTCTTCAAAAATTAAAGCACACCGTGCTCAAAAAGATATAAGTAAAGCACCAGAGCAAGTCCATAGCTCAAAAATTTTAAGTGAAGCACATAGAGCAATACTAACAAATCATAGCATCATTTTGGCTCTCTCAAATAGGTATGTCCGGCAAGGATAATTGTGACAAACTAAAATGCAAAACAAGCAAAGACTCATATAATGCAAGACGCTCCAAGCAAAACTCATGATATGTGCTGAATAAAAATATAGCTCCAAATAAAATTACTGATGGTTGTTACAAGAAAGAGGGTATGCCTTCCGGGGCATCCCCAAGCTTAGTTGCTTGGTTCTCCTTGAATATTAACTTGGGGTGCCATGAGCATCCGCAAGCTTAGGCTCTAGAATAGGTTAATTCAATGTGTGCACTCAAAATTGTTGTTATTGCATTCATTTGATCACATGGCGAAGTCAAACCATGAACATAGTCCTCAAGAATAGGTGGTGTGATCAAAGTAGTGGGTAGCTCATCACATGGTGCATTTAAATTGACAAGGCATTCCTCATAGTCACGTGGAGGGAGATTAATACCTTTGTCATTACCTCTTATGGTCAACTCAGATGATGTAGGCACTCTAGGTAGTGATAGGTCACATGGTGGAGGTGATGTAGTGCTCACAACAACGGATGTTGTTGTCATAGTAGGTGCAGGGGTGGAAGGAACAACTGTCACAACTCTTGGGATTTGCGCCTTCCGCTTGTTTGTCTTCTGGGCAACACATCTTGTTATCTCCTGTTCACCTTGGCAAGCAAGGCAAGACAAACGTTCCATAGGATAACACTTTTCATGAATTAGTATCTCGTGAATGTCATGGTTTACTCCTCCCCAAAATCTATCCATAAAATCTTCTTCAATTTTTTCTATTGCTCAACCGCTCTTCTTCCACTTCATCCTCATCAAGATGGAGCCGCTCTAGTCGACACTCCGACTTCACCCTCTCCGGCTCAAGTACACCGACATCGAACACTCTTCGACGTGCCGCGCGCAACGATCGTCAAGCAGACCTCAATACTCTATGTGACACCGACTCTCAAGAGCACTGACAACGTCAAACCCAAGAGGCTTTTGCGCTAGCACGAGAACGGCAACGACAACGCCAACTTGAAGAGGAAGAGTGAGCGCGTCTACACCAAAATGCACAAGATGCCGAGGCACAACGCCAAGAACAACAACTTCGTGAAGCTCAAGCACTTGAGGCGCAACAAGCCCTCCAAGATTCAAGTCGAGCCGTAGAAAATCGAGGACGACAAGCTCATGAACATGAAGAAGCACTTCGTGAAGAAGCTCACGAACGAAGATTTCAAGATCACGTGCAATGTCAAGCTCGTCAAGTACCTCCACAAGCTCTCCAAGAACATCAAGTTCACCAAGAGCATGAAGACAATGGGAATCCTCCATGACAAGGGAAACATGAGGTCGACAACTCTCCTCACCAAGAGCAACACGAGTTTGACAATCATCAACAACATGGGCATCATCATCCCTGACCCCAACACAATGAAGAGCAACGCTACGGCAAGCTAAAGTTCACCATGCCCAAGTTCAATGGAAGCAAAGATCCCGAAGAGTACCTTTCATGGGCATTGAAGGTCGACAAAATCTTCCGCTTGCACAACTACAACGAAGAGAAGAAGATCGCGATGGCACCCCTTGAGTTCCAGGACTATGTCCTCATTTCGTGGGAACAAGTTATCGAGCGCCATGAGGCAAGGGGTGAACCAACCATCACTACTTGGGCGCAAATGAAGGATGTCCTGCGAGCATGCTTCATGCCTACCTACTACAACCGCGACCTCTTCAAGAAACTCCAATTACTCAAGCAAGGAACCAAGAGCGTTGAAGAGTACTACAAGGAGATCGAGACTGCAATGATAAGAGCCAATGTGATGGAAGACGACGAACAAACTATGGCACGTTTCTTGAATGGACTCAACCATCCTATCAAGAAGATCGCCGACTTCCAACCATACTCGAACCTCATCGAGATAGTGCGTCAAGCTACCAAAGCAGAACGTCAAGTGCAAGACGATTACAAGTATGCTAAGTTCTCATCCAAGACATACGGCTTCTCCAACACCCAAGCTTCAACGACTCCAACACCATCTACCAAGCCTTCTACAACCAACGTCGACAAGTCGAGTCACAAGAAAGCTTCGTCAACCCCAAGTCCTCCTCCTACTACGAGCAACTGCAAGCCGAGAGCTTCATCATCATCTACCCCAAATGATGAGACCGTCAAGACGAGTTCCTTCAAATGCTTCACATGCAGAGGCCGAGGCCACAAGTCCTATGAGTGCACCAACAAGTGGACCATGATCCTCAACGACGACGACACTTATGACTCAATGAGTGAAGGAGAAATGGACGCCCTCAAGCAAGTCGCCATGCACCGGCAACTGAACGATGAAGAAGAACAAGTCTTTTGTGATGAAGATTCAAAGTCCCGTTCTCGTTATCTCCAAGGTCTTGACTCTTCAACATCACCAAGAAGAAGAAGACCAAAGATGCCACATATTCCACACCAAGGCCGCCATCAATGGAAGATCCGTCAAGGTCATCATCGATGGAGGGAGTTGTCATAACCTCGCAAGTGAAGAACTTTGCTCCAAGCTCCAATTACCCAAGATGAAGCACCCACATCCCTACAAAGTTCAATGGCTTAGCGACTCTGGCACTATCCAAGTCGAGCATCGAGTACAAGTCTCCTTCAAAATTGGCGCCTATGAAGACACTTTGGAGTGTGATGTCGTTCCAATGACCGTTTGCCACCTTCTTCTTGGACGCCCATGGCAATTTGATAGAGGTGTCATACACAACGGCCGAAAGAACCACTACATCTTCAAGATGAAAGGAAAGGAGTACGTACTTCGCCCCATGTCTCCAAGCCAAGTGATCGCCGACAAGCAGGCCACCCATCATGGAGAGAATAGTGAGAAAGCGAGCCACCAAAAAGTGAGTGAGCACCACAAGCCCAAATCGAGCGCCTCCACGATGAGTGAAAAGAAGAACTTATTCCTATTTGCCACCAAAAGTGAGATAAGAGGAGTGTGTGAGAACCCATCTAGTGTCCTACACTATGTCCTTTTGTGCAAGGATAATGCAACACAAGCTAACACCTCTCACGCTCTACCTTTAGTGTTGTCTTCTCTTTTGCAGGAATTTCAAGATGTTTTCCCCGACGAGCTACCTCCGGGACTACCTCCACTACGAGGCATCAAGCACCGCATTGACCTCATTCCCGGAGCACCTCTTCTGAACAAAGCTCCCTACAGCGTCAACCCCGAAGAAACCAAAGAAATACAAAGGCAAGTAAAGCATCTCATAGACCATGGATATGTGCGTGAAAGATTGAGCCCTTGTGCCGTCCCGGTCATTCTTGTGCCAAAACGAGACGGTAGCTTTCGCATGTGCTCCGATTGTAGACCTATCAATGCTATCACCGTTCGCTATAGGTATCCCATTCCACGCCTTGATGATATGCTTGATGAACTTAGTGGTGCCACTATATTTTCCAAAATTGATCTTAAAAGTGGTTACTATCAAATCCATATACAAGAGGATGATGAATGGAAAACCGCTTTCAAAACCAAGTTTGGGCTGTATGAGTGGTTAGTCATGCCTATGGGTCTATCAGAAGCATCGGGTACTTTTATGCGTCTTATGAATCATGTCTTTCGCCCTTACATTGATGTGCTTGTTATGGTCTACTTCGATGATATCCTTGTTTATAGCAAATCTCTTCAAGATCATGTCACCCATGTTCGAACCGTTTTGCAAACTCTTCGAAACGAGCATCTCTTTGCTAACATGGAAAAGTACCTTTTCGGCGTTTATAAGCTCGTTTTCTTGGGTTTTGTTGTATCTTCTAAGGGTGTTCATGTTGATGACTCCAAGATCAATGCTATTAAAACTTGGCCACAACCAACCAAGTTGAATCAAGTGCGTAGCTTTCTTGGTCTTGCGGGTTTCTATCATCGCTTTGTGAAAGATTTTAGCACCATTGCTTCGCCTTTGCATGCTTTGAGCAAGAAGAATATGCCTTTTGATTAGGGACCATCCCAAGATACCACTTTCAATGAGCTTAAGAATTTTCTTACTCATGCTCCCGTGCTTGCATTACCCAACTTTGACAAGCCCTTTGAGATTCATTGTGATGCTAGTGGTAATGGCATAGGAGGTGTGTTAACGCAAGAGAAGTGCCCCATAGCTTACTTTAGTGAAAAACTTTCCGGAGCACAACTCAATTACCCCATCTATGACAAAGAGCTATATGCTTTAGTGCGAGTTTTGCATGAATGGGAACACTATCTTCGCCCTCATGAATTCATCATTCATACCGATCATGAAACGCTCAAGTACCTTAAGGGTCAAACCAAGTTGAACAAGCGTCATGCTAAATGGAGTGTGAATTCATTGAGTCTTTTCCTTATGTCATCAAGTACATCAAAGGTAAGGAAAATGTTGCAGTGGATGCCCTTTCCCGCATATGCATGCTTGTTACTCAACTTGAATTGGATGTCATTGGCCTTGAGCACATAAAAGACATGTATGAGCACGATCCTACTTTTGCTACTCCTTATGCCAAGTGTTTGACGCATACCTCTTGGGAACGCTATTACATCAAAATGGATATCTTATGAGAGTTAAAAAGCTTTGCATCCCCGAGTCTTCTCTTTGTTTGTTGCTTTTGCGGGAATCTCATGGAGGAGGTGATGTAGGGTAGAACCCAAATCTGCCAATCTTTCACGAAAGGAGCGGATCCCGTGAAGAACACAAAGAACACGAGGGGGAAAACGAGGGGAAACACAAGGGAAAACACGAGAGAAACACTAAACCAACATGAATTAGTCACACATGTGCTAGATCCTCGAGTACATAAGAGATCACACGATCCACGGACAACTAAGGATGATAAAAAGGTAGCCGGTCTTCTCCGTGAGGAGGTCTTTAATCCACGAGGGGATCTTCCCTTAGCGGGGTCTTGAATCCAAAGGGATCTTCTCCGAAGAGGGGCCGCGGTCTCTCTTGTGGAGTAGATCCGATGTGGATGAGCAATGCTCTATCTCTAAATATGAGCTAAACCAATGTTAACCCTAGAAAGAGGGACGAGGAGGAGTATATATAGTCTAGGGGGTTGAAGGGGTACACGGGCCACGGCCCTTCACTGTGCACAGAAAGGGGAGGCCGGACGTCCGGGCGTTGGGACGGATGTCCAGGATTTCACGCGGGGCCGGATGTCCGGGCCAGAGAGGTCGGATGTCCGGGCTGGAGCGGCGGGCTTTGTTGCTCTCGGGTTCGAAGGGGTCCAGATTTCCAGGCTGGTGGCCGAATATCCGGGAGCTCGGGAAGGTCCGGATGTCCGGGCTGGCGGGGCCGGATGTCCGAGGCCTGTAGATGCTTGGCGGTTGTGCAGCTAGTGGTCAGGGGCCGGACGTCCGGGGTCATGGCCGGATGTCCGGGTCCTGGGAGGTGTTCTTAACTCCTTCCATGGGTCCTCTTCATCCATGAACTTAGGGACTTGTACACCTTCACGTGCATCTTCGGGAGGGTCCTCTTGGTACCTAATCATGCACAACGTCTCGGACTTAGGTAGTAGCCATGTCTCGTGAGGATCATATGTAATATCACTAAGGAAGGAAGTCACCTCGTTCTCGAGAGCTCTAGCTCTAGCTCGTGTCGTGGGTCCTCTTGGCTCTTGTTGAGGCGATGGTAGGTCCATGGGGATGACCGTAGGATCCTCCGCATCATCTCCCCTCCCTTTGGGAAGATCCGACCTCGGATCGAAATCCTCATCACCATGGTAGGGAGAGAGATCTTTGATGTTGAAGATGTCGCTCACGGCGTACTTGTCACGTGGGATGTCGATCTTGTATGCATTGTTTTTGTAGCATGCAAGCACCTTGAAGGGTCCATCCGCTCGAGGTAGAAGCTTGGACTTGCATTCGTTGGGGAAGCGTTCTTTGCGAAGGTGTAGCCAGACAAGATCACCAATGTCGAATACCATGGATTGCTTGTTGATGTTGAGCTTGGTCGCAAGTCGTTGTACTTGGTGCTCGATGGTGTGCCTTGTATCTTCATGCACCTTCTTGAGATGGGTCACACGTGCACTTGCGTCCATATTGATGCGCTCTTGTAGTGGCAGAGGAAGAATGTCCAATGGTGACAATGGGTTGAATCCGTAGATGACCTCGAAGGGGGACTTGCCGGTTGTTGAGTGTCTTGCTCGGTTGTAGGCGAACTCGGCAATAGGTAGGCACTCCTCCCACTCCTTGATGTTCTTTTTGATGAGTACTCGAAGTAGAGCGGAGAGTGTGCGGTTGGTCACCTCTGTTTGGCTGTCAGTTTGTGGATGATACGCCGTGGAGAAGAGTAGCTTGATTCCGAGATTGGCGCATAGGGTCTTCCAAAAGTAGCTTAGGAACTTGATGTCGCGGTCCGAGACGATCGTCTTTGGCACTCCATGTAGACACAATATTTCCATTTGTATTTCTTTGGTTTCTTCGGGGTTGACGTGGTAGGGAGCTTTGTTCGGAAGAGGTGCTCCGGAGATGAGGTCGATGCGGTGCTCGATGCCTCGTACTGGAGGTAGTCCCAGAGGTAGCTCGTCGGAGAAAACATCTTGAAATTTCTGCCAAAGAGAAGACAACACTAAAGGTAGAGCGTGAGAGGTGTTAGCTTGTGTTGCATTGTTCTTTCACAAAAGGACATAGTGTAGGACACTAGATGGGTTCGCACACACTCTTCTTATCTACTTTTGGTGGCAAATAGGACTAAGTTTTTCTTTTCGCTCATAAGGAGTGCATGAAGCCTTGGACGAAATATACAAGATGCCACTTCATAATATTCGTCCATAGGCTATTCTAGGTGCTGCGTCACCTTATTAATGGGCCAGGCCCATGTAATTTCGAAATACTTAAGTATAGGCTATTTTTAGAGTCCGTATGTGTGGGGAAACAAGAGTTAGGGTTGGTTTCGGACCCCACCCTCAAGGGCCACGAAATTCCCCCCTCTTCCTCCATATATACAGCCCTTAGGGCGTCGTTTAGACTTCGGGTTTTGTTTAGATTAAAAGTTCGCCATAGCTACAACTTCGCGTACTTCGTTTGTGTCCAATGACCAGACCAAGACGTCACAGAACCCCACCTTGATCAATAAAGCTTTCATCTTATATTCGCAATATCCCGATTGCAATCTCAGTTTCTTGCTTGTTCTTCGTTTGCTCGCAGGAAACAGACCCTCGTGGTCAGGTTGATCGTGCTCCGGCGTGGTCAATAACCCTCGGAAGTTGGTTTAGCGATTGCTAAGGCGCGACGTCTCGCACGTTCGTAGTCGGATCGTCAAGGTCGACTCCCACAGAAAACGATAGCCACCATCTCATCGAAACATCGGGACACCTTAGCCTCTATCATTGGCTAGCATGGAGATGGTGGAGAAGCTATCTCTCATAACAAGACCATATTCACATCCTTACTACATCCAATGGTTCAACAACAGCGGCAAGGTTAAGGTAACACGTATTGTTCGTGTGCATTTTAGTATCTCTACATATGTTGATTATGTTGATTGTGATGTGGTACCTATGCAAGCATGTTCCTTATTACTTAGTAGACCATGGCAATTGGATAAAAATTATGTACACCATGGTAGAAACAATCAGTATACTCTTGTTCATAAGGATAAAAATATTACTTTGCTTCATATGACTCTTGATTCCATTTTGAAAGATGATATTAATAGAGCTAATAAAGCAAAATAGGAGAAAAACAAGAGTGAAAATTAGATTGTGGCAAAAGAATCTGAGCAACACATGAAGCCTAACAATAAACCATCTAATGTTGCTTCTGAAATTAAATTGAAAAGTGCATTTTACTTGCCACCAAATCTGATATTGATAATCTAGATTTCAGCAAATCTGTTTGCTATGCTTTTGTGTGCTAAGAGGCATTATTTTTATTCGAGGACGTGCCTTCCTCTTTGCCTCCTGTTATTACTAACATTTTGCAGGAGTTCGCTGACGTATTTCCACAAGACGTGCCACCGGGATTACCACCTATTCGAGGGATTGAGCATCAGATTGACTTAATTCCCGGTGCTTCGCTACCCAACCATGCACCATACCGTACCAATCCAGAGGAGACGAAGGAGATTATGCGTCAAGTCCAGGAGCTACTCGACAAAGGTTATATTCGCGAATCCCTTGGTCCTTGTGTTGTTCCTATTATTCTAGTGCCGAAAAAAGATGGTACATCGCGTATGTGTGTCGATTGTAGAGGCATTAATAATATTACTATTCATTATCGTCATCCTGTTCCTAGGCTAGATGATATGCTTGATGAATTGAGTGGCTCCACAATATTCTCCAAATTTGATTTAAGTAGTGGATACCATCAAATTCGTATGAAATTGGGAGATGAATGGAAAACAACATTCAAAACTAAGTTTGGTTTATACGAGTGGTTAGTCATGCCTTTTGGGTTAACTAACGCACCTAGTACTTTCATGATATTAATGAACAAAGTTTTACGTGCTTTCATTGGACGATTTGTGGTAGTCTATTTTGATGATATACTGATTTATAGTAAATCTTTGGAGGAACATTTGAAACATTTACGTGATGTTTTTATTGCTCTACGTGATGCATGTTTGTTTGGTAACATTGGAAAGTGCACCTTTTGCACTGACCGAGTATCTTTTCTTGGCTATGTTGTTACTCCACAGGGCATTGAAGTTGATAAAGCCAAGATTGAAGCTATTGAGAGTTGGTCACAGCCCAAAACGGTCACTCAAGTGAGGAGTTTCCTTGGCCTCGCTGGTTTCTATAGGCGTTTTGTGGGGGATTTCAGCATCATTGCTGCACCTCTCAACGAGCTTACAAAGAAGGATGTGCCTTTTGTTTGGGGTACCGCACAGGGAGAAGCCTTCACAGTATTGAAAGATAAGTTGACACATGCTCCTTTACTCCAACTTCCTGAATTTAGTAAGACTTTTGAGCTTGAATGTGATGCTAGTGGAATTGGATTAGGAGGTGTGTTATTACAAGATGGCAAACCTGTTGCATACTTTTCTGAAAAATTGAGTGGGTCTAGTCTGAACTATTCTACTTATGATAAAGAATTATATGCTCTTGTTCGGATCTTAGAAACATGGCAACATTATTTATGACCCAAGGAATTTGTTATACATTGTGATCATGAATCTTTGAAACACATTAAAAGTCAAGCAAAACTGAACCGTAGGCATGCTAAATGGGTTGAATTCATTGAGAATTTCCTTATGTCATTAAACACAACAAGGGTAAAGACAATGTTATTGCTGATGCATTGTCTCGTTGTTATACTATGCTTTCACAACTTGACTTTAAAATATTTGGTTTCGAGGCCATCAAAGATCAATATGTGCATGATGCTGAATTTAAAGATGTATTGCAGAATTGTAAGGAAGGGAGAACTTGGAACAAGTTTGTTGTTAACGATGGATTTGTGTTTCGTGCTAACAAGCTATGCATTCCAGCTAGCTCTGTTCGTCTTTTGTTGTTGCAGGAGGCGCATGGAGGAGGATTAATGGGACACTTTGACGTGATGAAGACGGAGGATATACTTACTACACATTTTTTTTGGCCGAAGATGAGACGAGATGTTGAGTGTTTTGTGGCTCGCTGCACTACATGTCAAAAAGCTAAGTCACGACTCAATCCTCATGGTTTATATATGCCTTTGCATGTACCTACTGTTCCTTGGGAGGATATATCTATGGACTTTGTTTTAGGTTTACCTCGAATAAAGAAGGGGAGGGATAGCATATTTGTTGTCGTGTTTTCGAAAATGGCACATTTTAAACCATGTCATAAAAGCGATGACGCTATTAATGTTGTTGATTTGTTCTTCCGTGAAATTATTCGCTTGCATGGTGTGCCAAATACTATTATTTCAGATCGTGATACTAAATTTCTTAGCCACTTTTGGAGATGTTTATGGGCTAAGTTGGGGATTAAACTGTTTTTTAGTACTACTTGTCACCCCCAAACTGATGGACAAACTGAATTAGTCAATGGAACATTGTCTACTATGCTTTGGGTTGTTTTGAATAATAATAAGAAAATGTGAGGAGAATGATTTCCTCATATTGAATTTGCTTATAATCGTTCATTGCATTCTACTACTAAGATGTGCCCTTTTGAAATTGTGTATGGTTTCCTACCTCGTGCACCTATTGATTTGTTGCCTCTTCCATCTTCGAAGAAGGTTAATTTTGATGCTAAAGAACATGATGAATTGATTTTAAAAATGCATGAGTTAACTAAGGAAAACATTGAGCGTATGAATGCTAAATATAAACTTGCTGGAGATAAGGGTAGAAAACATGTTGTGCTTGCACCTGGAGATCTTGTTTGGTTACATTTGCGTAAGGATAGATTTCCTAATTTGCGCAAATCAAAGCTAATGCCACGTGTTGATGGTCCTTTTAAGGTGTTAGAGAAAATAAATGATAATGCATATAAACTTGAGCTTCCTGCAAAGTTTGGGGTTAGTCCCACTTTTAACATTGCAGATTTGAAGCCTTATTTGGGTGAGGAAGATGAGCTTCCGTCAAGGACGACTTCATTTCAAGAAGGGAAGGATGATGAGGACATCAATACTATTGTTGCACCCACAGCCCCTGCTCCTATACATACTTGACCAATTACTAGAGCTCGCGCACGCAATTAAATTATCAGGTACTTTCGTTTCTTGGTAATGATTCTAATGTTCATGAGAATATGATGCTGCCTAAATTGAATACATTTATTTTGCTTACAAATGTAGGGCCTGGCATGGATAAGAGGGATGAACACGGAAGCAAGACCAAACATGGAGATGATGGCATGCGCAAGAGGATCAAGAACGGAGTTACAAGTGATGATTTCAGGACTTTCAAGCCACCATAAAGAGTGCATGAAGCCTTGGATGAAATATACAAGATGCCACTTCATAAATTTCGTCCAGAGACTATTCTAGGTGCTGTGTCACCTTATTATTGGGGCAGGCCCATGTATTTTCGAAATACTTAAGTATAGGCTGTTTTTAGAGTCCGTATGTGTGGGGAAACAAGAATTAGGGTTGGTTTCGAACCCCTCCTCCAAGGGCCACGAAATCCCCCCCCCCCCCACCTTCTTCATCCATATATACAGCCCTTAGGGCGTCGTTTAGACTTTGGGTTTTGTTTAGATTAAATTTCGCCATAGCTGCAACTTCGCATACTTCGTTTGTGTTCAACGACCAGACAAAGGCGTCACAAAATCCCACCTTGATCAAAAAAGCTTTCCTCTTATATTCGCAATATCCAGATTGCAATCTTAGTTTCTTGCTTGTTCTTCATTTGCCTGCAGGAAAACAGACCTTCATGGTCAGGTTGCTCATGCTCCGGCGTGGTCAATAACCTCTCAGAGTTGGTTTAGCGATTGCTAAGGCGCGATGTCCTCGCACGATCGTAGTCAGATCGTGAAAGTCGACTTCCTCCAAAACGAAAGCCACCATCTCATCGAAAGACGGGACACCTTTGCCTCTATCAGAGTAGGAGTGAGTTTACCTCGGTTTCGATGGCACGTGCTCGAGCTCTTGTCATAGGTCCACGTGGTGCTTGGTGTGTTTGTGTAGAGTCCATGAGGATGATGGAAGGATGCTCCTCATCAAATCAACTGATGACAACGCCACTGCCACAGCACAGGTGACGCGACATGTCGTCCTTTTTGGAGGACCGGAGGCTGCCGGAGAATCCGCTACCCTCTTCTTGGTTCTCTTCTTGGTACCATGATGACATAGAGAGGGAGACGATAGAAGGATGGGGAAGATGCAAGGAGGAACAGAATAAAGAGGCGCTTTTATGAAAGAGAAAGAAGGGCGCCTCCTTCCTGACAAAATGGGGATCTAGGTAGAGGAATTAATGCCTCGCATGGCGCATAACTCCAGGTGTTACCGCTCCACACGGAACTTAGAAACCGCTTCCCTAGTTTTAGAGGAAACTGCATCGTGTTCCCACTTACGGAAGAAGATAAACACTTTTGTTCAACCATCCCATTAAATGGTTTGGCCCCATCCATAATGACAGAAAAGGAGGTACTCTTTCAAACTATGCAACCACAATCGTTATGGGCAGGCGCAGGGGCTACTTACAACATATTTAATATAGGGGTATCATGAAACCCCTATCAAATGGGCTCGTTTGAAAAAAAACATAAACTGACAAGAAAAAAGCCATGGTTTTTTACTATCCAAATTAGTAAAAATCGATGGCATCTGAGGCATGCATTAATCTTCAAGTACGCAGCTACTACCATACCGCGGACCACAGACGATCCTGTAAGTCAAAAACGTCAGTCATGGTGCCATCGGAGCCCAGAGCCCCGAGCATCCAGCACATGTGTCATGAGGACAGGTAGTCCTTGCCGCACACTCCACCAATCATGCATTAAATGCTTGATCAGGCTGCTCAACGTAGCTCGACGCAGGTAGTCTACTTAGAGGGACATCTGATACAAGATCACGAACACACGCACACCATAGTTAGTACTGCAATAGTCAAGCACCACCCAAGGAGATCAATCAGCAAGCTTAGAGAAGTACAGATAGGAGTGCTCCGGCACTCATGCTAGGACCCCGGCCACCACCGGTCACACCCCGAGCACCTCTTCTATAACACAACAAGCACCTGTACTTCCCACTCTCTTTTTTTTTTTTTTGAGAAGTTGTACTTCCCACTTTGATATCAATAAGAACTATCCGTGGCAGCCTGAACCTGTAGAAAAATCCTTGTATCTCTTGTGGATTTCTTTTGGGTGAAACGGAACGTTTTAGCCTCTTGCCAAACTCACAAATACATGGTATCCTTGATCCCTTGTGTCTTGACTTTACACTCCAATAGTAGCATAGGCCACCTCCCGGAAATATGCTTTGGGTGCTCTCAAACATTCTGGCCCAAACATTTCGACCACCAACTTTGCAAATTGCTTCACACACTTGATGTAAGTACTCTCTCCAAGGAGAAGTCATCCCACGAAGACATTTACACAATACTTTGCACTACAATCCCATCACAATCCAATCTTATATCACAACAAAAAATAAAAACAAATACCTGGTTTTCCGTCGAGCAGCAATGGGCACGAAGGTGAATTCCGGACGGTGTAGCTCACCATGAATGAGGCGGTCGCCAGGCTGGCTATGAATGAAATGGGAATGTACTTGCTGCCGCCAGGCAGTTGGGGGTTGAAGCCAGAGCAGCGGTCACCTCACCAGCCGATAGCCGAGAGCTCAGAAGGAACAGCGACCCGTTGATGGTCGCGGCGGTGACAAGGGCAGCAACTAATCAACTTCCACAACGAGCCCCGGCATTGCAGCGACCATATCGGGCCATATCGGACGGCGAAGGGATAAGGACAGCCAGATTCATTGCAAATCAGACAGCAACAAAACCCCAATCGACATCGGGGGTGGTGGCAGGCTCCGGAGCAGCGAGAACGGGTGGCAGGGTGACGGCTTGGCCAGGGGTGGACAACAGACTCACCTAGGTGGCGGGCAGCAGCGAGAACCAGCCAGAATCAATGTGAGATGGTTAACTTCAGCGTGGTTGGCATTAACATGGTTGTGTTTGGTTTTTTAGGCCACCAATAGGTGTCGCAAATATGCAGCACTTGCACAAAATTTCAGGACTGCGGGAAAAAGAAAAAATTGGCGCCAAATAGAGATACATCATCTGTTGGAACAATGTTTTGCCTCCAAATTCCCCAGATGGCAGTTTTGTAACAAAGATACATCTGTTGGAATAATGTTTTTGTCTCCAAATGCCCCAAATGGCAGTTTTTTGGGCACAGCAGGGCGACCGTTTTACATCATGTGTTGGAGATGCTCTTATTGACAGTTGTCTTGCCACACGGTAAATATAAGAGGCTGGCAACAAAAGTCATGCAGCCTGGTCAAAATCTAAGTCATGCAAGCCACAAAATCATTGGTAGAATTCATGTAATATACAGTCTACACTTTGACAAAGGTATAGCTAGCCAGGCTATTCAAGTTCCATCCTCGCTTTTTGAGGTTTTCAACCAGCAAATTCAGTACGAAACCGAATTAGACTCAAACGAAGCAACCTTCTACATAGACGGCGCCTTCTCCAAGCAGCCAAAACACACATCACAAAATGTGCACATTTACTGCCAACCAGCTCAATGGATTAAATTGCGTCTGCACAAAATGATGCTATTTCTTTCCATTGCTGGAAAAGAGCTTCTGTGCTGCACCATTCTTCCAAACACTTCGCACAGGCAACCCAGTTTGCAGGACTTGTGTCTCCCTTACAGGTCGTTCAGGGCTCACATCAGGATGACTAAAATCAAGTGTAGCCAATGAGTTGTCACCCAACCGAGCTCTGAGAAACTTTGATGTCTTCTTCGATTGTTTGTTGTTACTGCTGCTGCTACCGGTGCTTCCTCCACCCTTGCCCACATACCTACTAGTGCCAGACGCCTTTGAAATGGCAACTGGATCACCGTCTAGACCCATATTTGTACCACAGGATGACCCTCCAGCTGATAGTGGGATTTTTTCCTTGGAAGATCGATACCCATCCTTCGAAAGCACTGCAGCCTCTCCTTCTTGAGCCTTGTTGTTCAACTGAAGCTTCCTTACAGTGTCCATAAAGCTATCAGCTAGCGATTCACTTGCATCCTTAGCAGGAGCTGTTTCTGCATCAGGTGTTTTTCCCTTCCCCTTATTTCTACGCTTGTTCTCTTTCACAGTAATGGTTCCACAACCGCCGTTTTCTTGGAGACTTCTAAAACGCATGTTGGTGTAATAGGCATCAGCAAGTTCCATCTGCTTCAGAGGATCAGGCAACAACTTAGCCATTTCAGGAACAAGATGTGATATACCAAACTGCTCCACATACGAGAGATACTCTGAAGTATCAATGACGCCTTGACGGTATTCACTAGCAATTTCTTTGAACGCAGAGAACCTATCCTCATCCATTCCTAATGCAACACGCATTCTTTCCACAAGGGATTTGTTTGCTTGCCGAACATCCTCCACAACAGGCAAAGGTTGGCTGCTTTGCGGTGGCAGTTGCTTTTTATTGCCATAAGCTGTACTTGATGCCTGGGCAGAGGACCCACCAGAAACAAAATTAGGGGTCGAAATAGAGTGCTTCATCTTGTTTGAAGCTCTGGAATTCCATGCTGAACCGCTGGAGGCAGATGGCATGAGCCCATTTTCTCTTGTTGATTGAGTTACAATCCAAAGTTGAGAAGAACCAGAGAGATGTAACCCCTGCTCAGGTGTAGGCCATGTCTGGGTGGAAGTGGAAACATGAGGTACAATCTCAGGATTTTCAGCTGTTTGAGACTGAGCAGAATATAGTACCTTCACGGTGCCCTTACTACGTTGTTGCAGCCTTGATGCAAGTGTGTTCTTAGCAAGACTTTGCAACCCCTGTTGTGTTGAAGCAGAACCCTTGTTACTTGACCCAGGCAATGGAGGGAATAATGATTCATCACCAAGCCTCGCAGAACCCCTTGAGCTCTGATTAAGAGCCAGCGCATACCTTGATTGCTGCTCTGAGACGGGAGGAAACGAGGTTTCATAGGGAACAGCATCCATCCTGGCATCAGGAATATCCTGATCTTGAAGTGGAGGAAAAGACAACTGCTCGAGCAAGCGACCATTCCCTAAGCTTCGACCAGTTTCTGTTCGACCAGAACTGGAACTGACACTTAATGACTGGAAAGGCCCTGCAACACTATCAACTCGACTTCCAAGGCCATGGTCTGCAGTTGCACTGCCATCCCGCACAGGTAATGAGAAATCCCTGTCAGGTCTGTCATGGTGAGCATTACGACCCCTACCTCTGCCACGCCTTTGATCTTGCTCATTCCTTTGGTATATAAAACTGGTAGGTATCTGACAATGCCAGAATAGAGTATTTAGCCCAAAGCAATAGAAAACAGATACAGATGAGCCAATCAATATTGGAACTAAATTGATGGCTAAATAAATGGAGGAGCTAAAGCACAAAAAGGAAAGCAAGGAATAAAGAGGTCTTAAGAGAATGAACAAACCTGAAGTGCCGCATTCCTCTGGGCACGAGACATCCGCCCACCATGCTCCATAGCATTATGTCTCTGTAGAAATAAACTAGTAGGTCAGTACATAGGCCCAGTGGCATGCCCCCTGGTAGTAATACACTTTAATACTACTAAAACAATAGCTTCAACTAAGCTTACCTTGATCTCTGCGTCACTCTGGAAGACAACAAATTTCTTGGCCAAACATGCATCATCTTCACAGAGGAAATGATCTTTACGAAAATGCATCTGAATCGAATTAACATCAAGCAATTGAATGAGAAAGTGACACAGATAACAAAGGAAGGTCACTAAAACATGACATCAATAAGACTTAAAGATATGGATTGATAAATATGGACAGGAGTCACGAATTACCTCTAAATCATCATAGTTCCGGAAATAATCATACTGCCCAGGATGCTGCCTGTAAGCAATTACAATGTCAGCACATGTCATAAGTTTGCAACAATGAATTAGCTAAGGACATAGTTGCATAATACCTTTGACATATGTGGCACGAATAGTGTTCTCTGGACATATGTGTGTAAAGCTCATTATCTCCATATAATGGATATTTACAAAATTCACACACTGGGTGTCCTGCAAAACCACTGCGTTCAATCTCAGAGCCATCCACCTCAGAGTCACCAGTTTTTGTATGCTGAGCTAACTGTGCCCTTGTATAAAGCTTCTGTTCACAAATGAATACCTGCTCAACATAGTAACTCGTTCAGCAAATGATAATCCCAAGAGAAATCATTTTCTAGCATCACATTTAAAATATACACCCTCTGTTCCTAATAGATATAAGACGTTTTGGCAGTTCAATTTAAACTGCCAAAACGTCTTACATTTAGAAACAGAGGTAGCATCTACTAAAGGGGCCACAGAAAAAAAATAGACAATGATTCTGTTCACCGTTGGATAATACAAATAACCCACAAGATTCACCTACTTTGTATAAAAAGGCACAAAGTGATAAAAAAATAACTGTCACACCACACCCTAAAAAATAAATAAAATTGAAAACTCACAATTGTCAGGAAGTTGAAGGATATAACAGTAGCCCAGGTGTGTTAAAATGCATGCTATCGAAACAGCCTGAACTTCCTCAACAACAAAAAAAACAGAAAAAGGTGCCTAATTATATAGTATAACATTTGGTTACATAGGTTCCACATGCTTCTCAGGCAGGCTTTGCATGTCAGTCAAAATGTTTGTCCACACAATTTTATAAATAATATTTCACAAGAAAACGGATGTGTGGTGGAGCACTTTCACATAGCAAGATAGCATATATGGACAAGGATAATCAGACATATACAGAGAATTCTAAATGTTTTTATACCTACTTTCCATGGTTCAGACGGACTGTCATTGTTACGTGAAACGAAAACTTACATCGCTATTTACCCATAGTTTAACTATAACTTGAAAACAGAAACAGGTCTCACTCAAGCAGGTTTACTGGGCTGAATACTGATTAGAGGTGGCGTCAGCGAGAACATGCATACATAACCGAGTACTTAATAGGTATGATGGGTATAACTGGGCAAATGCTCAGGATGATGGGGCATAACCAGGTGAGTACTCGAAATAGCAGTACAGTAGTTTCACATCCTTTATCTCTGCGCCAGAAGTTGCTGCTGCCACACCTCTGTACATAGCTGCGGGCTGCTACTGCCTGCTGTTACATATTCCTTACCAGAGGTAGCTGCCGTTGCTTCATCTAGTTTAAATATCCTAATAGGATGAAATGCTGGTTTCAATTCTACATGGATACCCATATATAAATACCTATTTAATGAGGTCACGGCAAATTACCTACACGATGAGCTTGCCAAGCAAGCACCCATTACCAAGTTTTAATGTTTTATAACCATGAATTATAGCACAAAAGCACCAACACTACATGAGTCTACTCGCTTAGTTAAAGCGATAGCATAAACAAATATCTACCATAAATTCCTGACCTTAACTGGATTCCACATACGGAAACTGAAGGGGGCCCACAGAGAAAACGGTGAGAAAAAGGTTGGACATTAAGTTAAACTAACTAGATAATTTGCAAACAGGGTCTGATTTTCATCCTAAATTTGCTCACAAGGGAGAAAACCATCAAATACAACAGAGTTGGTGTCACAATAGTAACTAGATTTAGTCCTTCTGAAACACGAGAATGACAATATAGGAAGGAGAAGAGAGTATATGTGGTCAAAATATTCACCTTTCTCCCCTCCAAGCAAAGATTACACATGTATAACCTATGCTGATGGAACAAATGTCCCTTTAGCTGATCAATGCTCTTGAACCTGCTTCGGCGCTTTGCTTGTGCTGCCTGACCAACCTGGTCCTCAGCTTTGTCACATACACTACAAGAAAGTCGGCACATCGCCCTTATCATCTTATAATGATCAGCATCATCAAAGTATGCCTTTGTATCCTCATGGTACCAGTACTCCCCCACATTTCCCTCATTTGCCTCAGTGGGCAAAACAGAGAAATCCGAGATCACTTTTGTGTAATCTCCCATGGCCTATAAAATGTTCATAGAAGAAGGTGAAATCCTGTGAGTTATGAAGAAAGCATGCATAAAATAAGGCGTCAGATCATGTTCCAGGAGGCTTTCCAGATACTCCCATCCCCTTTAGGCTGGCACTATGCACAAACTAGAATACTAATCACCTGAATCAGCATAAACATATAAAATTCACATATTTCTCTTTTCCTGACTAGCTATACTGTAAGCACAAATGCACTTAATCGGCAACGCAGTGAAGATGCCATGTATCAACAAAAAAATACAGGAACCATGAAAATCTCAAACCACTTAATCATTGGACAAATCAAAATTCGAATAAATCATGCGTACGATAATAAAAACAGCTTCCGGTCCTGCATAATGAAACAGAAGATCCGCTGAAATTCCAACTTTGGGCAAACCAATCCAGAATCGATACAGTGACCTGAGCTCACCTCATCAAGAAACGAGAGATCAAAGCTATCATACTGGTGCGCTATTACTCAGAACTTTCACCATCCAAACAGTAGAACAAAACTCGGCGCCCATCTAATTAACTAGCTCGAATTCGCATACTACACAATCAAAGACCCCAAGATCCAACCACGCCACAGATCGATAACCAGCCGAACAGATGCAGACCATAGCGGCGAACCTTTGTGACGAAGACGGAGGGGCAATCCGTCTTACAGATGCAGCATAGAGAATCCTCGAGTACGAAGCGAAGGCGGACGACGCAGGTTGAACACACCTCGCGGTGCCCGCACGGCCCGTAAGCCACCCATTCGAGCGCGTCCGCGCACACCGCGCAACTGTCATCCATCTCGGCAGGCTGCAGAGGTCGGTAACAGCGGAAGAGGGGTCGTCGGCGGCGGCGGCGAGAAAGGGTTAGGGTGGGGAAGAAGGCGAGAAAGTTCGAGACAAGATGAACCGGTTTGGCTTTTTAGGGACTCGTATTTGGCGATTGATGATTAGGTAAGAAAGAAACTTTTTTTTATGTGGAATCGGGGCCAAATACTATTTTGACCCTAGTTTTATGTTGGGAAACCGGCCCACCTACGGTGCGGCGCGAGAGGCCCGCCCGAGGCGTTCCACACTTAACAATAAGTCAAAATCACTAATTAAATAGTATTCGTTGCAAAGAACACTTTACTTTTTTAAGTCATGACAAATGGTGACCATACAGCGCGCCATTTGTCGCCACATGAGAGTTTTCTCTTTTTCATAGATCCGTTTATTCAAAACGTTTTATCTTTTAAATCGTGCGTTCAAATATCAAACCATTTTCATCATTGAATTCCTCGCGTCAAGATCTTCAAAACTAGATCTCATGTTGATAAGTTTTGACGAAATTTTTTTTCATGAAAAAAACGGACAAAAAAACCAGGCAAAAAAAATGAACCGGAAACACGGTTTTTTTTCCTTTCCGAAAGAGGCACGCCCGTGCCTCTCGTGAAATCACACATGTGCCTCTCGTGGAAGCAAAACCATGACTCTCATGAAAGGAAAAAAACAGAAAACGCGTTTTTTTCGTTTCCGAGAGGCACAGCCGTGACTCTCGTGAAATCACAACTGTGCCTCTCGCGAAAGCAAAATCGTAACTCTCGCGAAAAAACAGAAAACGCGTATTTTTTCCTTTTTGAGAGGCATGGCCATGCCTCTCGCGAAATCACACCCGTGTGTCTCGCGGAAGCAAAACTATGGCTCTCGTGAAAGGAAAAAACAGAAAACGCGTTTTATTTTTCCCTTTCCGAGAGGCACGGTCGTGACTCTCGCGAAAGCACAACCGTGCCTCTCGCGGAAGCAAAACCGTGACTCTCGCGAAAGAAAGAAAAAACAGAAAACACATATTTTTTCCTTTCCTGAGAGGCACGGCCATGACTCTCACGAAAGCACAACCGTGCCTCTCGCGGAAGCAAAATCGTGACTCTCGCGAAAGAAAAAAAAACAGAAAACGCGTTTTGTTTTTCCCTTTCCGAGAGGCACGGCCGTGACTCTCGTGAAAGCACAACCGTGCCTTTCGCGAAAGCAAAACCGTGACTCTCGTGAAAGAAAAAAACAGAAAACACGTATTTTTCCTTTTCTAAGAGGCATGGTCGCGAAAGAAAAAAACGGAAAACGCGTTTTTCCGTTTCCTAAAGGCACGGTCGTGACTCTCGCTAAAGTACAACCGTGCCTCTCGCGGAAAATAACCGTGTCTTTCGCGAAATAAAAAAAAATGAAAACGTGTTTTTTTCGCGGAAAAAAATCATTTTTTTAATCGAAAAGCTAAGAAAGACCGGGGAAAACCAAAACGTCAAAAAAAAGGAAAAAATTCGTTTAAAAATCCGAAAACGCGCGCGGAAAAATAAAAAAAAATCTGGAGCGAACGTCTAAAGCTCGACACGTGCCGAATGGCTGAGATCGCGCCATGTGGCGCTGATCGTTGCGAGGCTTCCGAAAAAGGAGTTCGTAGTATTGCGTCTGATTTTACTTCGTTTGAGTATTTTTCGTCCACCTCCCATCCTGTCTGGTTTTATTTCGTTCATTCCATCACACATAAGGAAAAAAATCAGTCCCTCGATCTATTTCCTAAGTCGATCATCAGGACGCCCCTGCCGCCAGAGCCCTTCGCCACCGCCGAGATTCGAGAAGAGCCGCCGCCACCGAGGTCCAAGAGGAGCCGCCGCCTCCAGGTCATCACCAAGGTCCGCAATCGCCGACATTGAGGTCCGAGAGGAGCCGCTGCCGCACCGTCTTCCTCCTCCGCCAATCTCCGAGGCGCCCTACTCGTGGGCCGCCGCCGCCGCCTCGCAGAACCCTAGGGCAGGGCAGGGGGTGGTCGTGTTGCGGGCAGCGAGGAGCGTCGCCAGTTAGCGAGTGAGGAAGGGAGTGACGACGATGTCTTCGTGCGAGGACAAGGACTCCGCCACCACGCAGGCCGCAGCGACCACGGACATGGAGCTACTGAAGCAGTTTTGGCGTAACGAGAAGGCCGCGCTGGAGATCCTCCACTTCGACTCCGCCCTCGTCTCCCATACCCTATGGCCATTGGTAGTGTCGGCATTCTTCACAATATTGAATGTTTCTGATTCTTCACGACCTGTGCTGAAACCAGGAGGAGACGTTTGATGACTTCACGGATAACGGCATCGATGACCTGGTGGTTTCGTTGTACCAGATGGAGCTCGACCACACGCTCTTCCTGCTCTGCTCCTACGGTCATACCTACGCCTCCGCCTGCAAAAGCTCAGACTGAATTCAGTCTCTATAGTCTGTACCGCATAGTGGTTCAGTTACTGACTGAAATGTTGCATTAGGCAATTACTTGACCTCATCGTACTGCTGGATGTAGATTGAAAAGTACATGGCGCACATCTGCAATTCTGACGACCTCTTGAGCTAGTTGATGCAGGAGGAGTAGTGATTCACCAAGAGGTATCTCTCAAATCGATCGGACTGTCTATTGGTTGTTTGTGCTTGTTTTTTGGCTGAAATGACCTCCCTCGTTGGGTTTGTTTTGTTGGAAGCTGCAAGGAGATCACGGAGAAGCATCTCAGAGTAGTCGGTGCTGTCGAAGCTTCCCTACGGTCATGACTCGGTAACAAGGCAATCATCATCGAGCATGGAGGATGACATGGGTACTCCACTTGATCTTGAAATTAACATCACTTCTTTGTCACAGTCGTTGCCTCCACTACGCGCTCGACCTAGCTCTTGAACCCTTTGCCGGGCTCGACCTCCCGCTGTACTGATACGTCTCCAACGTATTTACTTTTCCTAACGTTTTTCCTCTTGTTTTGGACTTTAATTTGCATGATTTGAATGAAACTAATCCTCAACTGACGCTGTTTTCAGCAGAACTACCATGGTGTTGTTTTTGTGCAGAAATATAAGTTCTCGGAATGGAACGAAACTTTGCGAGGAACTTTTATATAATAAAAGATAATTTCTGGAGTCAAGACCTACCGAAGGGGGGTGTAGGTGTCAAAACCGGCGGATCTCGGGTAGGGGGTTCCGAACTGTGCGTCTAAGGTCGATGGTAATAGGAGGCACGGGACACGATGTTTTACCCAGGTTCGGGCCATATTGATGGAGGTAATACCCTACGTCCTGCTTGATTGATATTGATGAGTATGAGGATTACAAAAGTTGATCTACCACGAGATCGTAATGGCCAAAACCCTAAAAGCCTAGCCTGTAAGATTATGATTGCCTCTACAGACTAAACCCTCCAGTTTATATAGACACCGAAGGGGCTAGGGTTGTACAAAGTCGGCTACAGAGAAAGAAATCTTCATATTTGAACGCCAGGCTTGCCATCCACGCCAAGGTGAGTCCCATCCGGACACGGAAGAGAGTCTTATGTCTTGTATCTTCACGGCCCATCAGCCCGGCCCATGTCCAACAGGTCGGACGCCCAAGGACCCCTTAATCCAGGACTCCCTCGGTAGCCCCTGAACCAGGCTTCAATGACAAGGTGTCCGGCACACAGATTGTCTTCGACATTGCAAGGCAGGTTCCTCCTTCGAACACTTCAAAACAACCTTCGAACACAGAAAACGTGTCCGGCTCTGCAAAACGAGTACCACACACATACGCAGAGAGTATAATATTTTATGAGTCCAATCCACGGACAACTTTTGTAGCGTGACATCACGTCCCAGCCCGGTCATTATTTCGAACCGTTTTTTAGCCTCCTGCTCCACGTTTTAAGATGCGATTTTATTGGCACGTCTTGTCGAAGCAGAGATCGTGTCCCCTTATTACGGAATTCTCATCAATATGGGCATGGATAACCCAACCGTTCCGTTGGCATGATCCCTTGGGAATAGTCGGGCTTTTAAGGCCTATGAGGAGGCATTTGATATTCATTGCCTTTATAAAGGGGCACAGACCCGTCTTTCTCCTTCGCGCCTACCTATTCCTCAACCTTTCCAACCTTGAGTTCCAGTACCCAGGTTTTGACTTAATTGCTCCGAGCCTCTCAGTCATGTCCGAACCCAGCCCTCAAGGCCGGTGGGTGGCCTCCTCTGTCATAGAGGAGGATATCGTGAAGCTCCGGGCGGCAAGATACCTGGCCGCGGAAATCCCCCATAGGCTCCCTGCTAAATGACAGGTTATTCCTACTCCCAGATCCAGCGAGAGAGTTGTATTCATCTCCCACTTCCTCTGGGGGCTAGGGTTCGCTCTCCATCCCTTCGTTCGCGGACTCATGTTCTATTAAGGGCTAGATTTTCACGATCTAGCTCCGGACTCCTTTCTTCACATCTCGATGTTTATTGTCATGTGCGAGGCCTTTCTCCACATTCCCCCACACTTTAGTTTATGGCTCAAGACCTTTAATGTGAAGCCGAAGGTAATCGAGGGGAAGCAAATAGAGTGTGGTGGTGCTATGGTGAACAAGCTTGATGTAGGGTAGGAACCCTAATCGGCCGATCTTTCACGAAAGGAGTGGATCCCACGATGAACACAAAGAACACGAGGAGGGAAACGAGGGGAA
The DNA here is from genome assembly GCF_003073215.2 of Triticum urartu. Lineage (NCBI taxonomy): Eukaryota > Viridiplantae > Streptophyta > Magnoliopsida > Poales > Poaceae > Triticum > Triticum urartu. The sequence goes on along the minus strand of NC_053022.1, from coordinate 152,891,747 downwards.
AATCACAAGGGGAACACAAGAGAACACTCAAACCGACAAGTGTGATCACACATGCGCTAGATCCACGAACACAAAGGGAGATACAAGATCCAAAGTCAACAACGGACGATACAAGAGGTAACCGGTTTTCTCCGTGAGGAGGTCTTGAATCCACGAGGGGATCTTCTCCGCAAGGAGGTCTTGAATCCAAAGGGATCTTCTCCGAAGAGGGGCCACGGTCTCTCTCGTGGAGTAGATCCAATGTGGATGAGCAATGCTCTATCTCTAAATATGAGCTAAACCAATGCTAACCCTAGCTAGGATGAATAGGAGGTCTATTTATAGTCTTAGTGCAAATGGGGGGTGAAAGGAGGGGGTACATGGGCTTCGGGCCCTAAACTAGACACAGCCAGGTACCGGACGTCCGCTGGGGACCGGTCGTCTGGTGTCTCATGGGCGGCCGGACGTCCGGTGGTTGTCGGTCGTCCGCTCGTTCTGGCTCGGATGCTGGTGTAGCGAATTTCTGGAGGAGGCCGGTCGTCCAGTCGCCGGACGTCCGGTGGCGCCGGTCGTCCGCTCGTTTGGCTCGGGTGCAGGGGCACCGGTCGTCCGGTCCGGGCCAGACGTCCGCTCGCTGGGGTTCGGCTGGAGCTTCAGGCTCCGGACGTCCGGTCCCGACCGGTCGTCTGGTGGCTGGGACTTCTTCTCCAACTCTCCTTCTTCTCCGTCTTCACGTCCATCTTCCTCTTCTGATCCTCCTTGCTCCTTGGCTTCTTCATGGCCAACTCCTTGATACCTGAGTATGCACAATGTCTCCGTTTGAGGTAGTAGCCATGTCTCATGTGCATCGAAGTGGAAATGTGAGAGGAGAGATGTCACCTCAGTTTCGAGAGCTCTTGCACGTGCTCGTGTCATGGGTCCGCTAGGCACTTGGTGAGGTGATGGTAGGTCCATCGGGATGACCTTGGGATGCTCCGCATCATCTCCCCTCCCTTGGGGAAGATCCGTCCTCGGATCAAATTCTTCATCACCATGGTAGGGAGAGAGATCTTTGACGTTGAAGATGTCGCTCACGTTGTACTTGTCGAGCGGGAGGTTGATCTTGTAAGCGTTGTTGTTGTAGCATGCAAGCACCTTGAAGGGTCCATCCGCTCATGGTCGAAGTTTGGACTTGCGTTCTTGGGGAAAGCAGTCCTTGCGAAGGTGTAGCCACACGAGATCACCAATGTTGAAGACCATGGGGTGCTTGTTGATGTTGAGCTTGGTCGCAAGTCGTTGTACTTGGCGCTCGAGAGTATGTCTTGTATCTTCATGCACCTTATTGAGATGAGTCACACGTGCACTTGCGTCCAAATTGATGCGCCCTTGGAGTGGTAGAGGGAGAATGTCCAATGGGGACAAAGGGTTGAATCCGTAGACGACCTCGAAGGGGGACTTGCCGGTTGTGGAGTGTCTTGCACGGTTGTAAGCGAACTCGGCGATAGGTAGACACTCCTCCCACTCCTTGATGTTCTTCTTGATGAGTACTCGAAGTAGAGCGGAGAGTGTGCGGTTGGTCACCTCCATTTGGCCGTCGGTTTGTGGATGATACGCCATGGAGAAGAGTAGCTTGATTCCGAGCTTGGCGCATAGGGTCTTCCAAAAGTAGCTAAGGAATTTGACGTCGCGATCCGAGACGATCGTCTTTGGCACTCCATGTAGACGCAATATTTCCCTACAAAAGAGATTAGCAACATGTGAAGCATCGTCTATCTTGTTGCAAGGAATAAAATGTGCCATCTTAGAGAAACGGTCCACAATGACAAATACTGTATCCTTTCCATTTCTAGTCCTAGGCAATCCAAGTACGAAATCCATGCTAATGTCTTCCCATGGTTGATATGGAATTGGGAGAGGCATGTAAAGGCCATGGGATTGAGCTTTGGACTTAGCTTTGCGACATGTAGAGCATCGGTTGGTGAATCGGTTAACATCGCGAAACATCTTGGACCAATAGTAGTTCTTGGAGAGCGTGGTGAAAGTCTTGTCGCATCCAAAATGTCCCATTAAGCCTCCTCCATGAGATTCCTGCAAAAGCAACAAACGAAGAGAAGACTCGGGGATGCAAAGCTTGTTAGCTCTCATAAGATATCCATCTTTGATGTAATAGCGTTCCCAAGAGGTGTGCGTCAAACATTTGGTATAAGGAGTAGCAAAAGTAGGATCATGCTCATACAAGTCTTTTATATGCTCAAAGCCAATGACATCTAATTCAAGTTGAGTAACAAGCATGCATATGCGGGAAAGGGCATCCACCACAATGTTTTCCTTACCTTTAATGTACTTGATGACATAAGGAAAAGACTCAATAAATTCACTCCATTTAGCATGACGCTTGTTCAACTTGGTTTGGCCCTTAAGATACTTGAGCGTTTCATGATCGGTATGAATGATAAATTCATGAGGGCGAAGATAGTGTTCCTATTCATGCAAAACACGGACTAAAGCATATAGCTCTTTGTCATAGATGGGGTAATTGAGTTGCGCTCCGAAAAGTTTTTCACTAAAGTAAGCTACAGGGTGCTTCTCTTGTGTTAACACACCTCCTATGCCATTACCACTAGCAACGCAATGAATCTCAAAGGGTTTGTCGAAGTTGGGTAATGCAAGCACGGGAGCATGAGTAAGCAAATTCTTAAGCTCGTTGAAAGCGGTATCTTGGGATGGTCCCCAAACAAAAGGCGCATTCTTCTTGCTCAAAGCATGTAAAGAAGAAGCAATGGTGCTAAAATCTTTCACAAAGCGACGATAGAAACCCGCAAGGCCAAGAAAGCTACGCACTTGTTGCAAGTTGGTTGGTTGGGGCCAAGTCTTAATAGCATTGATCTTGGACTCATCTACATGAACACCCTTAGAAGATACAACAAAACCCAAGAAAACGAGCTTGTCAACGCCAAAAAAGCATTTCTCCATATTAGCATAGAGATGCTCATTTCGAAGAGTTTGCAAAACGGTTCAAACATGGGTGACATGCTCTTTAAGAGACTTGCTAAAAACAAGGATATCATCAAATTAGACCACAACAAACACACCAATGTAAGGGCGAAAGACATGATTCATAAGACGCATAAAAGTACCTGGTGCTTCCGATAGACCCATAGGCATGACTAACCACTCATACAAGCCAAACTTGGTTTTGAAAGCGGCTTTCCATTCATCACCCTCTTGTATGCGGATTTGATAGTAACCACTCTTAAGATCAATTTTTGAAAAGATAGTGGCACCACTAAGTTCATCAAGCATATCATCAAGGCGTGGAATGGGGTACCTATAACGAATGGTGATAGCATTGATAGGTCTACAATCGGAGCACATGCGAAAGCTACCGTCTCGTTTTGGCACAAGAATGACCGGGACGACACAAGGGCTCAAACTTTCATGCACATGTCCATGGTCTATGAGATGCTTTACTTGCCTTTGTATTTCTTTGGTTTCTTCGGGGTTGACGCGGTATGGAGCTTTGTTTGGAAGAGGTGCTCCGGGTATGAGGTCGATGCGGTGCTCGATGCCTCGTAGTGGAGGTAGTCCCGGAGGTAGCTCGTCGGGGAAAACATCGTGAAATTCCTGCAAAAGATAAGACAACACTAGAGGAAGAGTGTGAGAGGTGTTAGCTTGTGTTTCATTGTCCTTGCCCAAAAGGACGTAGTGTAGGATACTAGATGGGTTCTCGCACACTCCTCTTATCTCACTTTTGGTGGCAAATAGGACTAAGTTCTTCTTTTCGCTCATCGTGGAGGCGCTCGATTTGGGCTTGTGGCGCTCACTCTCTTTTTGGTGGCTCACTCTCTCACTATTATCTCCACGATGGGTGGCTTGCTTGTTGGTGATCACTTGGCTTGGAGACATGTGACGAAGTACGTACTCCTTTCCCTTCATCTTGAAGATGTAGTGGTTCGTTCGGCCGTTGTGGATGACTCCTCTATCAAATTGCCATGGGCGTCCAAGGAGAAGGTGGCAAGCGGTCATTGGAACGATGTCACGCTCCAAAGTGTCTTCATAGGCGCCAATTTTTAAGGAGACTTGTACTCAATGCTCGACTTGGATAGTGCCGGAGTCGCTAAGCCATTGCACTTTGTATGGATGTGGGTGCTTCGTCTTGGGAAATTGGAGCTTGGAGCAAAGTTCTTCACTTGCGAGATTATGACAACTTCCTCCATCGATGATGACCTTGACGGATCGTCCATTGATGCCGGCCTTAGTATGAAAGATGTGGCATCGTTGGTCTTCTTCTTGGTGATGTTGGAGAGTCAAGACCTTGGAGACAACAAGAGCGGGACTTGAATCTTCATCGCAAAAGACTTGTTCCTCATCATCATTCACTTGCCGGTGCATGGCGACTTGCTAGATAGTGTCCATTTCTCCTTCACTCATTAAGTCATAAGTGCCGTCGTCGTTGAGGATCATGGTCCGCTTGTTGGTGCACTCATAGGACTTGTGGCCTCGGCCTCCACATGTGAAGCATTTGGAGGAACTTGTCTTGATGGTCTCATCGGTTGGAGTGGATGATGATGAAGCTCTCGGCTTGAAGTTGCTTGTAGTAGGAGGATGACTTGGAGTTGACGAAGCTTTCTTGTGACTCGACTTGTCGATGTTGCTTGTAGAAGGTTTGGTAGATGGTGATGGAGTCGTTGCAGCTTGGGTGTTGGAGAAGCCGTAAGACTTGGATGAGAACTTGGCATACTTGTAATCGTCTTGCACTTGACGTTCCGCTTTTGTATTTTGATGCACGAGCTGAGTGAGGCTTGAGTATGATTGGAAGTCGGCGATCTTCTTGATAGGATGGTTGAGTCCATTCAAGAAACATGCCATTGTTTGTTCATCATCTTCCGTGACCTTGGCTCTTATCATGGCAATCTCCATCTCCTTGTAGTACTCTTCAACGTTCTTGGTTCCTTGCTTGAGTAGTTGGAGTTTCTTGAAGACGTTGCGGTTGTAGTAGGTAGGCACGAAGCGTGCTCTCATGACATCCTTCATTTGCGCCCAAGTAGTGATGGGTGGTTCACCTCTTGCCTCTCGGCGCTCGATAACTTGTTCCCACCAAATGAGGACATAGTCTTGGAACTCAAGGGATGCCATTGCGATCTTATTCTCTTCTTCATAGTTGTGCAAATGGAATATTTTGTTGACCTTCAATGCCCATGAAAGGTACTCTTCGGGATCGTTGCTTCCATTGAACTTGGGCATGGTGAACTTGAGCTTGCCATAGCGTTGCTCTTCATTGTGTTGGGGTCGGGGATGATGATGTCCATGTTGCTGATGATTGTCAAGCTCATGTTGCTCTTGGAGAAGAGGGTTGTTGACCTCATGTTGCTCTTGTCGTGGAGGATTCACATAGTCTTCATGCTCTTGATGAACTTGATGTTCTTGGCGAGCTTGTGGGGGAGCTTGTCGAGCTCGAGGAGGAACTTGAGGAACTTGACGATGCACGCGAGCTTGAAATCTTTGTTCTTGAGCTTCTTCGCGAAGTGCTTCTTCATGTTCACGAGCTTGTCGGCCTCGGTTGGCTATAGAGCGACCTGCATCTTGGAGGCATTGTTGCGCCTCAAGTACTTGAGCATCTCGCAATTGTTGCTCTTGACGTTGTGCCTCGGCATCTTGTGCTTCTTGGTGTATACACGCTCGCTCTTCCGCTTCATGTTGGCGTTGTCGTTGCCGTCCTCGTGCTAGCGCAAAAGCCTCTTGGGTTTGACGTTGTTGGTGCTCTTGAGAGTTGGTGTTGCGTAGAGGATTGAGGCTTGCTTGACGATCGTTGCGCGCGGCACATCGAAGACTGTTCGATGTTGGTGTACTTGAGCCAGAGAGGGTGAAGTCGGAGTGTCGACTTGAGCGAGTCCTTGATGAAGACGAAGTGGAAGAAGAGCGGTCGAGCAATAAAGCACGAATCTCCTCCATTCTTGCGTCGTTCTCTTGCTTGTGATCGTCGAGCTTGTGGTCGAAGTAGTCCCTTGTACGTTGCTCGGAGAGTCGCAATTCGGTGGCGAGGTTGTCGATGCGTTCACTCGTTGCTTGTTGCTCTTGATGCAAAGCACGTTGTGCACCAAAGAGGTGGCTCTTGGTGACGTAAGAGTTCATGTCGTCGTTGTGCTCAATGAAGAGTGGGTTGGTAGAAGTACTTGGCCTATCCATCATTCCAAGATAAAAATGTGAGTGGTAGAAAGAGAAGAACGAATACCAAATGTACCTTGACCGAAGTTGAAAGTGGATCAATGATCACTCCAATGTGGACAAGGAAATAGCACAATTGGTACCAATTCTTGTCGGTTTCTCACACCTGCACAAGTAGAAGCTTATGGTGGAGCTTGGTTAGGATGGTGGCACAAAATTTAATGCAATTGTAAGTGAGCTTCAATAATGTTGGAAAAGATTCGCAAGATTGCAATGCAACAAGTAGACCAAGCAATGTAAGGTACACGGAAACACACACACAAAAAGATTAGTGGGGTTGTGCAACCAAGGGTGAGCCAAAATGTGGAATCCACAAAAATGCTCTTGTTGCACAACACTAGAGAGACGCTAGCACAATTGCACAATAGGCAGATACAAAGACTTGTGCACAACCTACTAAGCAAAAATGCAATGACTTATATCCCAAGTATGCTCTATGCAAGGCATTTCTATGATATGATCCAAGATGATCTAATATGACAATCTTAATGTTGTATGATGCTATGGTTCTTGCTTAAAAGCTCTTTGCTTATCTTTTCCTTTTGCTTAAAAGCTTGTTTGGCTCTTTGATGTTTGAGCTCTTTTCTCATGCAATGCTTCCTGAACCAAGATAGCAATTGTGTATGTGATGACAACCTTGTGACACAAGAGATGATACCAAGATATGCAACAATGATGTATGTATGCTATGGGAAGTATGATCACTAATGTGCACAAGTCTTGTTGCCGGCAATACTCAAAGGCTAGTCTCGATGGGTAAGCGACGCAAAGGAGTAAGGCTATGATGGCTATGAATGTAAAGGCAAGAGTGATATGTCCAATACCAAGACGAGGTTACCGTTCTTGCTTATGGTATGGTGTCAAAATGGTGGCACAAATACCAAGATGTAGTCGAGGTGGTCGTTGTTGATGGCGCGTCCGTGGCGAAGATGAACGGCGGTGATGTTAACGTCGAACCATACCTAGATAGCCGAAACACAAAATGATACGGAATCACAACACAAATTCTCAAAGCTCGAAGTGGCAACACGTGTCGGAGTGCGGAAAGGGTAAGCAGTGGTGGAGGTATGCGGAAGTGGTGATGGTGTATAGGTGGTAGGAGTGCGTAGGCGGAAGTGTGGGTCGGTGGTGGCGACTAAACTGGATAATTCAGTTTCGTCAGGGTTCATCGGACGTCCGGGCTGGGCCGGTCGTCCGGTCGTCGGACGTCCGGTAGGGGTCAAACGTTCGGTGCCTGGGCGAAATTCGGGCACGGGATGAACTTCACGTGGGCGGGTTGGATGTGGTGAAAATCGTCGAATTCGGGCGATTTCATGGAAGGAAAAGGTGGGGAAAGGGGGAAAAAGCTGGATCCACTCAAAACAAAGCAAATCCACGGATCAAATCCAACAAAATTTCAACACACCACAAATCACAAAAAAAAATTGGGGCTATTTTTTGGGGAATTTTCGAATTAGGGATAAAATCAACAAAACTAGGCTAGCAACACAACGGGGAAGCTCCAAAATCGTGATCAACGTGGCTCTTGATACCAAGATGTTGTAGGGTAGGAACCCTAATCGGCTGATCTTTCACGAAAGGAGCAGACCCCGCGATGAACACGAAGAACATGAGGAGGGAAACGAGGGGAAAATCACAAGGGGAACACAAGAGAACACTCAAACCAACAAGTATGATCACACATGCGCTAGATCCACGAACACAAAGGGAGATACAAGATCCAAAGTTAATAACGGATGATACAAGAGGTAACCGGTCTTCTCCGTGAGGAGGTCTTGAATCCACGAGGGGATCTTCTCCGTGAGGAGGTCTTGAATCCAAAGGGATCTTCTCCGAAGAGGGGCCGCGGTCTCTCTCGTGGAGTAGATCTGATGTGGATGAGCAATGCTCTATCTCTAAATATGAGCTAAACCAATGCTAACCCTAGCTAGGATGAATAGGAGGTCTATTTATAGTCTTAGTGCAAATGGGGGGCGAAAGGAGGGGGTACATGGGCTTCGGGCCCGAAACTTGACACAGCCAGGTACCAGACGTCCGCTGGGGACTGGTCGTCCGGTGTGTCATGGGCGGCCGGACGTCCGGTGGTTGCCGGTCGTCCGCTCATTCTGGCTCAGATGCTGGTGTAGCGGATTTCTGGAGGAGGCCGGTCATCCGGTCGCCGGACGTCCAGTGGCGTCGGTCGTCCGCTCGTTTTGGCTCGGGTGCAGGGGCACCGGTCGTTCGGTCCGAGCCGGACGTCCGCTCGCTGGGGCTCGGCTGGAGCTTCAGGCTCCGTACATCCGGTCCCGATCGGTCGTTCGGTGGCTGGGACTTCTTCTCCAGCTCTCCTTGTTCTCCGTCCTCACGTCCATCTTCCTCTTCTGATCCTCCTTGCTCCTTGGCTTCTTCATGGCCAACTCCTTGATACCTGAGTATGCACAATGTCTCCGTATGAGGAAGTAGCCATGTCTCATGTGCATCGAAATGGAAATATGAGAGGAGAGATGTCACCTCGGTTTCGAGAGCTCTTGCACGTGCTCGTGCCATGGGTCCACTAGGCACTTGGTGAGGCGATGGTAGGTCCATGGGGATGACCTTGGGATGCTCCACATCAAAACTCACCAATGCTTTTTGTCCCAAATGCTCTTTCACAGAAGCTTCCAACCTATGGCAACGGGAGTGGTTTTACATCACTGAACCCTGTGGTACCAAGTGGGCAGCTCCACCTACGTTCTGATCTGGCCCTCCATTACAACTTGCATCATGGATTAATAAGGGGCTGGACTGGGGATCAATTGACGAAGTGCAGACGCTACAAAGCTGCATCTGGAGCCTCCTCGAAAAGGACACCGGCCTCATCAATGTAATCCAGGTAATGGTAGTCCGCCGGGTCCTGCCATGCCAGCGGCGGCCCCTCCGCATGTGGGAGTTCAATCTGGAAGGACCACAGACCCTTCAACACTTCTTTGGCACGACGCATAGAGGAACGTGGAAGTTATTCTTCGGGACACGAAAGTAGTGGCCGGATACCACCGAAGGCACCGGCCTCGACTGCAACCATCCGGATACCTCGGTAAGCACTCGACTCCTGAACACAGCTTACTTAAATATCCCATAGTACTGAGAAAACAATCTTTGAAGAGGGCTGGGTAAAGAAGGTGGAACGAATTAGGTGTTCGGCCCCTCTTCCCAAAGACTCAACCGATCCTGTGTTAACAAGGATGCTGGCTCCGGCGCCATATCAAGTGCCAGCGAAGGAGGACAAGGAGGAGATCAAGAAGGCCAAAGGTGGCCTCCATTCTAAAGGTACACCAGACACCATGTCCGGGGAGATTGGAACTCCCTCTTCCGGAAACAAAAGAGAAGGAGGGGCTGACAACCCTTCCCCCAATGGGAGGAAAAGGACCGCCTCCGAAGATTTGGAGGTAAAGGCTTCCAAGCGGGGGAAGATGTCCCTGTCAGGCGGTTCGGGTTCGGAAGATGACATTGTCGCGCAGTTCCTCCGTAAGGACAAACCCTTAGCCGAATCATAAGTGAACAAGGGTGTCCTAAACATATCCCGTTCCTTTCCGGTTACAAGGGTAACATTTTAAAATACATGTTTGCAGTCCGGCATGCAGTCTTCCTCAACAGTCCTCCTCCTTGGGGGATCTTCTTCCGGAGATGATGGAAAGCGAGACGCCTCCACAGACCTTTTCGCCCAATAGGGCAGACGACTTCGAGGTGTCGTCCCGGAGGATCTCTCCCGATCAACAAGTGATGCGAGGGACAATGAAGACTACGCCCGAAGGTGATACCCCGGTAGTCTAGGGTCCGGGGCATGCGGCTCCTTCGGGGGCCAACGATAAAGGCCCAGACTATCCGGTTTACCGCCGGAGAGGACTTTGGGGTTGAATAAACATATCCCTTCGAAGGGAGTCTGTACTCCCATGGCCGCTTCTAGGAATCGGGAGGTGCCGGATACATTGATGGACATGTTGCAACATGCGTCCATCTCAGAGGAACATCATACCTTAATGGGTACGGTAGTTGAGGGGATTCTATCCGCGAGAAGCGGATTGAATGAAGCCTTCATGAGCCTGCTAAGAGGCTTCGAGGTATGCCATGTAATATCTTCAATTGCACTTCTACGTGCCAAATGCACCTGTGTATAGGTAGTAGCCCCTGAGACTCTGGTTGGCGACCAAAGGGAGGCGATCAGAGGATCAAAAAGATATGCCCAGGAAATAATGTAATTAATTGGAAAATAGGTTGTTGAATCCGTGGCGGCTGCCCATGCTACAGAGGTTGCAAGTCTGAAGCAGAAACTTGATGTGGCGGATGACGACATCACACTTATTAACAGGCGGCTCGACGAGGCGCAAGGTATGTTTTGGGGTAGTCAGTATATGTATGTATAATAATATGAGCATGAAGCTGAGATATGCGTAACTGCAGATGGTGCTGCCGCGGTTGAGACCCTGCGGGCTGAGCTCGTCCGGGCCAAGGAGCAAGCCAGGATGAGTAATGTGGTTGCCCAGAAGGCAGCTGCTGAGTTAAAAGCCAAACAGGTTGCTCGGTGCCAGTGCGAGGAGAGAATATCTACCATGGCGCGCGAGCTAAAGGATGCAACTGTCCGATGTGAATTCCTCGAAAAGGATAACAAAGTAAAAACGGCCGATCTCGACAAGGCCTTACAAGAGGCGAGAGAAGCACGGTCCGAGTCTAGAGCAGCTTGGGAGGAGATCCGGCAAGCTGGGGAGATAGCAGCCGGTAAGCCCTTCTTATTACAGACTAAATTCGGTGATCCGAAGTATGCCCCACTTAATAAAATGTGGAGTTCTCCAGACGTATTCTTGGACTTGCCGAAGAGTGTTTTCGATGTGGCGCAGTTTTATCAAGCGCAAGAAGGACATGCAACGGAGAAGCTTTTCTGGTCGCAATTCAGCATGCCAAAGCGTCCTGTAGGATCGAAAGTATGTCTAGAGGGGGGGTGATTAGACTACTTGACCAAATAAAAACTCAACCTTTTTCCAATTTTAGTTCTTGGCAGATTTTAGCTAATTTAGGACAAGTCAAGCAATCATCACATAATTCAAGCAAGCATGCAAAGAGTATATAGGCAGCGGAAAGTAAAGCATGCAACTTGCAAGAATGTAAAGGAAAGGGTTTGGAGAATTCAAACGCTATTGGAGACACAGATGTTTTTCCCGTGGTTCGGATAGGTGGTGCTATCCTACATCCACGTTGATGGAGACTTCAACCCACGAAGGGTAACGGTTGCGCGAGTCCACACAGGGCTCCACCCAAGGGTAACGGTTGCGCGAGTCCACACAGGGCTCCACCCACGAAGGGTCCACGAAGAAGCAACCACCCACAAAGGGTCCACGAAGAAGCAACCTTGCCTATCCCACCATGGCCATCGCCCACACAGGACTTGCCTCACTAGCGGTAGATCTTCACGAAGTAGGCGATCTCCTTGCCCTTACAAACTCCTTGGTTCAACTCCACAATCTTGTCGGAGGCTCCCAAGTGACACCTAGCCAATCTAGGAGACACCACTCTCCAAGAAGTAACAAATGGTGTGTAGGTAATGAACTCCTTGCTCTTGTGCTTCAAATGATAGTCTCCCAACACTCAACTCTCTCTCATAGGATTTGGATTTGGTGGAAAGAGGGTTTGAGTGGAAAGCAACTTGGGAAGGCTAGAGATCAAGATTCATATGGTAGGAATGGAATGTCTTGGTCTCAACACATGAGTAGGTGGTTCTCTCTCAGAACATATGAGTTGGAATGGTGTGTGTGTTCTGATGGCTCTCTTCTCGAATGAGAAGAAGGTGGAGGGGTATATATAGCCTCCACACAAAATCCAACCGTTACACAGTTTTCCAATCTCGATGGGACCGAATCAATAAGCTCGGTCGGACCGAAAATGTAAACCTAGTGACCGTTAGTGATTTTCGGTGGGACTGATATGCAACTCGGTAGGATCGATGTGGTTAGGGTTTGGGCATAACGTAATCTCGGTGAGACCGATTACACAAACTCGATGAGACCGAAAAGTTACAAAGGGGAAACACTGAGTTTACATTGCAATCTCGGTGGGACCGATTCGCTCTTTCGGTGGGACCGAAAAGTTACGAAAGGGAAACAGAGAGTTTGCAACCCCATCTCGGTGAGACCGAGATCCCTATCGGTAGGACCGAATTGCTAGGGTTTGGCAGTGGCTAATGACAAGTGAAACTCGGTGGCGCCGGATAGGAAGAATCGGTAGGACCGAGTTTGGCTTAGGGTTTAGGTCATATGTGGATATGGGAAAGTAGTTGAGGGTTTTGGAGCATATCACTAAGCACATGACGCAAGAGGCTCATTAAGCAACACCTCATCCCTCCTTGATAGTATTGGCTTTTCCTAAAGACTCAATGTGATCTTGGATCACTAAAATATAAAATGAAGAGTCTTGAGCTTTTGAGCTTGAGCCAATCCTTTGTCCTTAGCATTTTGAGGGTTCCACTTTCACATCCATGCCATGCCAATCATTGAGCTTTCCTGAAATAATCATCTTGGAATAGTATTAGCTCAATGAGCTATATGTTGTTATGAATTACCAAAACCACCTAGGGATAGTTGCACTTTCACGTCCGCTGTTGCTGAACGAACAGATGGCCCAGTGGGCCGAGCTCCACAGAATATCCGGATCTGCCATGAGGGACGTCGTGGTCCGGTTGTGGCCGACTGAGCTAATTCCGAATAGTTATTTCGGTTTGGTGCAGCGACTTGTTGATGCGGTGCCGCATATCGATGCTGTTAAGCGGTCAACGTGCATTGAAGGTGCACGGATGGCCCTTGCCCGCGTCAAGACGTACTGGGTGAAGATGAAGGCCACCGATATTGCAGCAAAGATTCCACCCGGGGGCAAGGACCATTACATGCCGGAGCATTATTTTGAGGATGTCCTTGAGGGCGCCTGTTTGATAGAGGGTCAGTGCTTGAAGAATATGATATTTGAGTGATTGTACCGAAATTGTAAAAAACAATATTATGATATATTATAGGCTATGCTTTTGGCCTGGAAGTTTTGGTTCCTCCTGTGTGGCCGTTTTTTGTATAATCTGAAAGTTTACCAGTCGTCGGCTTCGGCCCCCTCGCATATAATACGGGGGTGTTCGAAAAAGCGCTTGATCACTCTTGACCCAATGTCTTGGTCCATGAAGGAGGTGTCAATGCGGCGAACTAGGCAATCGGACTATAGGGCTTTAACACTTTCACTTAGCCATAGGAGTTTGACGGTGGGTCTACGATATAGCCCCTGGTATGTACGCGTTTATCCCAATATGGTGCGCTACATAGGTGACCAGAAGAATGGTCCTTCATGTAATACGGAAGGAATCGTGAAAGATTCTAATAAGTCATCGAGTGGTTGACCAGCTCTCGTCGCATCATGACAGCCAGTTTTCGGCTTTCTCTACTGAGGTGCTTGACCAGATGAACCGAAAACACAATCGCAGTAGTTCTCCCTTTACTACCTTAGCTGATAGGACGGAACGTAAGGTAGCAAGCACAAGAGCCGGGAAACCCAACTATTAACCAAAGACATGATTCGGACCTGATGCATATAAGGACAAACTCGTGACGCCGAAGTGTGCTATAGAGCTGTCCGGACTTGTCGGCAACCTATATGTTGCCATATCGAGCCCCTGGTGATTTATGCCGAGGTGCGTGCGTGAAACAACCGGAGAAGCAAAATTCAGTTCTTTAGAAAAAGCAAATACTGAATACGGACTATGTTCACTGGAATCTGATTGACACGTCGAATGCAATCTTGCAGATTATAGCACCACTACCTGGGCTATTTGACATGCAGGGGTCGAAGGCGGAGGAAAGAGGCACCTTAAAGGTTTGAAATAAAGAGTGTGGTCTACAAAAAATCATTTGGACCTCCTGTCGCACGTCTGCGTTGCCTTGCCTCGGTGAAAGGATTCCTTGGCAGGAGTAGCCTTTGTTATCCATGCAAAGCCGAACTCAGAAGGAGTCTGTAAGATGACCAGGCTTTGAGTTACCTGTGTAAAAGAAAAAAAAGTTAGAAAAAGGGGAAAAGACTATGGGAGTGTGGACCGCATTGTAGGCCTGTCCGTATTGTGCCTCCGCCGATGACCAGCGTATTTTAAGTGCATAATTATATATGCGTGGTACACACTTCACGACTATATGAGGCGAACGAGGAGGCCGAACTGCTAATCCAGCTCTGAGATTGATCGGTCCTGTTTAATAGAGACCGGCGGCTTGATGGCCAATGAGATACGCGGCTTGATGAGGCTGCTTTGTACTTTCGCTGCAGTAGACATATACTGACGTGTATGCTCCTCTGTACGGAGGGAGCGTTCCGTATTTCCGTTTATCGTGATGACGCCGCATGGACCGAGCATCTTAAGCTTTAGATAGGCGTAGTGTGGGACCGCATTAAAATGAGCAAAAGCGGTACACCCGAGCAGTGTGTGGTAGCTACCGCGGAATGGGACGATATCGAAGGTCAAGCCTTTGCTTCGGAAGTTGTTTGGCAAGCCAAAAACAACTTCCAATGTAATTGAGCCCATGCAGTGAGCTTCTATGCCGGGTACTGCTCCCTTGAAGGTAGTTGTTGTGGGCTTGATTCTTGAAGGATCAGTGCCCATTTTGCGGATAGTGTCTTGGTAGAGTAGATTAAGGCTACTGCCACCGTCCATAAGAATTTTCGTGAGGTGAAACCCGTCAATAATTGGGTCGAGGACTAGAGCTGCCGAACCTTCGTGACGGATACTAGCTGGGTGGTCTTTGCGATCAAAAGTGATTGGACAGGCCGTCCATTGGTTAAATTTTGGGGCAACCGGCTCTATGGCGTAGGTGCCTCATAGTGCGTGCTTGCGCTCCCCTATAGAGATGTGCGTCACATATACCATGTATGATGTTTTTACTTCGGGGGGAAATTGCTTCTGACCCCTGGTGTTCGGTTGACGAGTCTCTTCGTCGTCGCTATCACTAGGCGGCCCCTTCCCCTTGTGTCCGGCATTAAGCTTGCCGTCTTGTTTAAAGACCCAACAGCTTCTGTTGGTATGATTGGCTGGTTTTTTGGGGGTGCCATGAATTTGGCAGGGCCGATCCCGTATCTTGTCTAAATTGGATGGTCCGTCTCTATTTGCCTTGAATGGCTTTTTTCGTTGATCGGGCTTGGAGCCTGTAACGCCCACGATGCGGCTATATCTCCCACGTGTTGAAGCACGACTTAGAGGCATAACCGCATTGTAAGCAATGTCGCAAGTGGGGTAATCTTCACAACAACCCATGTAATAATAAGGAAAAGAGATACATAGTTAGCTTACACTCGCCACGTCACACAATAGCATAAATATCATTACATTCATCCAGATACAATCAAGGTCCGACTACGGAACCAAAATAAAGAACAACCCCAAATGCGACAAAGTCCCCGATCGCCCCAACTAGGCACCACTACTGATCGTCTGGAAAATAAACGTAGTATCGTCCTGAGTCCTCATCGAACTCCCACTTGAGCTCAGTCGAATCACCTGGAGCAGTATCATCGGTCCCTACATCTGGTTTTGGAAGGAATCTGTGAGTCACGAGGACTCAGCAATCTCACACCCTTGCGATCAAGTCTATTTAAGCTTATAGGAAGGGTAACATTATGAGGTGGAGCTGCAGCAAGCGACTAGCATATATGGTGGCTAAAATACGCAAGTGAGAGCGAGAAGAGAAGGCAAAGGCACGATCGAGAAACTATGATCAAGAAGTGATCCTAGAACAACCTACGTCAAGCATAACTCGAGACCGTGTTCTCCTCCCGGACTCCGCCGAAAAGAGACCATCACGGCCACACACTCTGTTGATTCATTTTAATTAAGTTAAGTTTAAGGTTATCTACAACCGGACATTAACAAATTCCCATCTGCCCATAACCGCGGGCACGGCTTTCAAAAGTTCAAATCCCTGCAGGGGTGTCCCAACTTAGCCCATCACAAGCTCTCACGACCAACGAAGGATATTCCTTCTCCCAAGACAATCCGATCAGACTCGGAATCCCGGTTACAAGACATCTCGACAATGGTAAAACTAAACCACAAAGCCACCCAAATGTGCCGACAAATCCCGATAGGAGCTGCACATATCTCATTCTCAGGGCACACTCAGATGAGCCAGACGTCGGGTAGGCCAGCCCAGAGTTGACCCTGGTAGCCCCGGACATCGCTCAGGTTGGACCAACACTTAGAGAAGCACTGGCCCGGGGGGGGGGGGTAAAAATAAAGTTGACCCTTGAGTCCGCGAAACCCAAGGGAAAAATGCTAGGTGGCGAATGGTAAAACCAATGTTGGGCCTTGCTGGAGGAGTTTTATTCAAGGCGAACTGTCAAGGGGTTCCCATTATAACCCAACCGTGTAAGGAACGCAAAATCAAGGACTTAACACTGGTATGACGAAAACTAGGGCGGCAAGAGTGGAACAAAACACCAGGCATAAGGCCGAGCCTTCCACCCTTTACCAAGTGTATAGGTGCATTAAAATAGACAAGATATAATAGTGATATCCCAACAATAACAGTGTTCCAACAAGGAACAAACTCCGATCTTCACCTGCAACTAGCAACGCTATAAGAGGGGCTGAGCAAAGCGGTAACATAGCCAAACAACGGTTTGCTAGGACAAGGTGGGTTAGAGGTTTGACATGGCAATATGGGAGGCATAATAAGCAAGTGGTAGGTATCGTAGCATAGGCATAGCAAAAGAGCGAGCATCTAGCAAGCAAAGATAGAAGTGATTTCGAGGGTATGGTCATCTTGCCTGCAAAGTTCTCCGAGTTGACGTTAGCTTGATCCTCATAAACGTACTCAACGGGCTCCTCGATCACGTACTCGTCTCCCGGCTCTACCCAAGCAAGAACGACAAGCAAAGGGAGACACAATCAACCACGTGTAATGCGCAAACAACATGATGCAAAACATGTCATGTTATGCGGGATGCGATATGCGATGCATATGCATGATTCAGAAAGGGACGATTGAACCTGGCCTCAACTTGGAAAACCAAGAGTGCCACTGGAAAGATGAGTTGATTTTGGTCGAAATTGATGTAAAGATCACCGGAATCGGACGCAGGTTTGGAAATGGCAAGCAAAACAAATATGGCACCGATCTGTGATTAACAGCACGAGGCCATCTAAATGCATCAAGAACAACATGCTACAACACTCTAACATAGAAACAAAATACATGGCAGGGATCCACTCAAGATGCTTGACAAAAGATGAACACTGAGCTACGGCTAATTCACTCAATAGCAGGTTCAAACAAGCATGGCAAAAGTGCAAAAGATAACAGGTTACAGACTTAGTGAAAATAACATGTCAGGAATTTAACATCAGGAAGCAATGTTTAGAGCAAGATAACAACATGCTACAGGAACATATCATGGCAAAGCAAGGCATGGCATGAAGCTACTCAAAGCATACAACAAAAGTCCCTTACTGACCATAAGCCAAAAGGGATCAGAATATACAATGGCAACCATGTGAACATAGCAATTATCGTTAACAGATTCAGACTTAGTGAAAAACTGGAACATGGCAAAACAGATAAAAAGTAGGCATGTTTACGAGCTCGATGCACTCACCACAAGGCAAAGCATGACAAACTAAGCATACACCCAACAAGTATACATGGCATAGAAGCTAGACATGGCAAGAACAACAACATAGCATGCACGGATCAACTACAACAACCTCGGCAAAAATGCTTAACATGTAAACATTCTGCCAAGAACATTTTATAGCAAAAGTAGAGCTCGATTGACTCAAGCTAGGGTGCTCTATAAATGCAAACAAAGACATGGATGGATAGAGCACCACAATATCTACAAAACATCCTTAATGATCATGCTCGAAAGAGGCATGGATCACTCTGTAGCAACAAGAACACATGGCATAAAACTAACGACATGGCAGAGACTTAGAATATTTCTAAGTCCCTGAAATCAGTAACATTGAGAGGACTACTTTGCATGCTTGTGCTAGTCACCACAGAGATCACAAAAATATATGGAATACACCCCTGTAAAGATGGCATGGCATACTTCAAAACTCATGTAGAGCTCAAGACCATAGGAGGCACACAACAATCATGGCAAAAATGACAAATGTCCAATTGCTGATAAGAAACTAAAACTAACAGAAACTAGCACTCTTCCACCAGCATTTAGGGCATCAAGATGAGCTCAAATGAACATAATACAATGAGATGAAATGAAGTACTCGTTGAGACGAACATTTCGATATGCTACACGCATGAATCGGAGCCACAATTACCGAGATATGATGCGATGAAAAGTGCATAAAACTAGGGTTAGGGGGCAAAAGTCAACCGAGTCTCCAGATCCAAATCCAGAGCATGAACTTCGAGGATGGTCGGTGCCGGAGTTCCTGTTCACTGGAGTAGTCGCGGGGCATCGCCGGACTTGGAGGGGGCGCCGGAGAAGAGCGGGAACGGCCGGAGGAGCTCGCCGGGGCGCCGAGCGGCGAGGTGGCGATGGCGACGAGGCGGCGGCCGGCTGCGAGGCGGCGGGGTCGTCGGTCGCCAGCGAGGAACGCGACGGCGGCGCGGCGACCGGAGTGCACCGGCTCGGGCGAGGAAGGAGGAGGGAGGTGCGGGGCGCGGTGGAGGGGCGCCCGGTTCAGGCGGCGGAGAGGGCTGGCGCTGGGCCTGCGGGCCTGCGGCGGTGGGAGGCGGCCGACGGCCACGTGGCAGCCTCTGATTCACGCGGAGGCGGCGGCGGCTTCTTCCGGCTAGGAGGCGGACATGTCCGGCGGCGGCACGAGCAGATGTTTAGGGTTAGGGGTGGAAGTGACCTGGAATTTTGGGGTGGCGGCCTTTTTATAGGTAGGAGGAGCTAGGAGACTCCAAATTGAGCACGGTTTGCGGCCACGCGATCGTGATCGAACGGCCTAGATGATGGAGGAGGTTTAGGTGGGTTTTGGGTCACTTTGGAGGGGTGTTGGGCTGCAACACACACGAGGCCTTTTCGGTCCCTCGGTTAACCGTTGGAGTATCAAACAAAGTCCAACTGGCACGAAACTTGACAGGCGGTCTACTGGTAGTAAAGCAAGGCCGCTTGGCAAGTCTTGGTCCAATCCGAAAATGTTTAACACCCACACACGAAAAGAGGTAGAAAGGGACACCGGAGCACATAGGAGCGCCGGAATGCAAAATGGACAACGGGGAAAATGCTCGGATGCATGAGACGAACACGTATGCAAATGCAATGCACATGATGACATGATATGAGATGCAAGACAAAGGCAAAACAACACGAAGGCAAAAACCCGACAATGAGGAAATAACATAACTTAGTGCCGGGAAAGGCAAAAGTTGGAATACAAATATGGCAAGTTACATACGGGGTGTTACAACACTCCACCACTACGAAAGGATCTCGTCCCGAGATCTAGGACTGGAAAAACTCTGGGTACTCAGAACGGAGGTGGTCCTCGTGTTCCCAGGTGGCTTCACGGTCGGAATGATGTGACCACTTGACTTTCAGGAATTTGATAGACTTGTTGCGAGTCTTGCGCTCAGTTTCTTCAAGAATAGCAACTGGGTGCTCACGATAAGACAGGTCTTCTGGGAGATCAATCTCTTCAAAGTTGATGGTGCGGTCAGGAGTCTTGAAACACTTGCGGAGTTGAGACACGTGAAACACGTCGTGCACATTTGCAAAGTTGGACGGAAGCTCAAGTTGATAGGCGAGATCGCCTCTTTTGCCAATGATCTTGAAAGGACCCACGTATCTCAGTGCAAGCTTCCCTTTGATACCGAAGCGACGAGTACCTTTCATTGGAGAGATGCGGAGGTAGACATGGTCTCTGATCTCGAAAGCCAAGTCACGATGCTTGCTATCATATTAACTCTTCTGGCTCGATTGCGCGGCTTTGAGATTATCATGAATGACTTTGCACATCTCTTCTGCCTCTGTGATCAAGTCATTTCCAAGAAGTTGACGTTCACCAGTTTCTGACCAGTTAAGAGGAGTACAACACTTCCTGCCATAGAGAATTTCGAATGGGGCCTTGCCCGAACTCGCTTGGAAGCTGTTGTTGTAGGAGAACTCGGCATATGGAAGACAATCTTCCCACTTCATACCGAAAGAGATGACACAATCCCTAAGCATATCTTCAAGAATTTGATTAACTCGCTCGACTTGGCCACTAGTTTGAGGATGAAAGGCTGTGCTGAAGCGAATGTTGGTGCCCATGGCCTTCTGAAAAGAATCCCAAAACTTGGAGGTGAAGATGCTGCCATGATCTGAAGATATCAACTGCGGAATGCCATGCAGAGAGACAATCCTGGAGGTATATAGCTCTGCCAACTGAGTTGCTGTGATAGATTCTTTGATAGGAAGAAAATGAGCCACTTTGGTGAGCTTGTCGATGACAACGAAGATAGCATCATTGCCACGCTTGGACTTTGGAAATCCAGTCACGAAGTCCATCTCAATGTGGTCAAACTTCCATTCTGGAATGGAAAGAGGTTGGAGGAGACCAGCTGGTCGTTGGTGTTCTGCTTTCACTCTTCTGCAGACATCACATTCGTTCACGAACTGAGCAATCTCGCGCTTCATTCGAGTCCACCAATACGACTGCTCGAGGTCCTGGTACATCTTTGTACTTCCAGGGTGAATAGAG
This sequence comes from Triticum urartu, assembly GCF_003073215.2. Lineage (NCBI taxonomy): Eukaryota > Viridiplantae > Streptophyta > Magnoliopsida > Poales > Poaceae > Triticum > Triticum urartu. The sequence continues at coordinate 152,870,884 of NC_053022.1, read as the reverse complement.
AGGAGTGAATTGTGAGCCTCGTTCATAATGACTTTACGAAGGTCACCTTTAGGAACGACAATGCGATCCGCGAAGAATAGAGTATCCTTGTCATCAAGACGATAACACTTGTACTTGGGTTGACTCTTGGCAATCCCAATATTCACCTTCTTCACCATAGCATCAAGAAGTTGAGCCTCGCGAATCTGATCTTCCAAAGTAGGAGAGACTTGGAGGTTGGCAAGAAATCCTTGAGGAATAACTTGTAGATTGAGTTTGTGGAAAGGTTCACAAAGCTCTGGTTGGTAAGGCTTGAGAATCAAACTGTTGCAGTAAGCCTTCCTGCTCAATGCATCAGCAATTACATTGGCCTTGCCTGGAGTATATTCAATACTCGGATTATACTCTTGAATCATTTTGACCCAACGAGTCTGCCTGAGGTTGAGGTTTGGCTGAGTGAAGATGTACTTGAGACTCTTATGATTAGTGAAGATGTCCACTTTTCTTCCCAACAAGAGATGTCTCCAAGTTAAAAGAGCATGGACAACTGCCGCCAACTCGAGGTCATGAGTGGGGTAGTTCTTTTCGTTGGGCTTCAACTGGGGAGAGGTATAGGCCACAACTTTCTTCTCTTGCATCAACACTGCACCAAGACCTTGAAGGGAAGCATCATAGAAGACCTCACATGGTTTGGATTCATTAGGAGGAGTCAGAACTGGAGCAGTGACGACCTTCTCTTTCAGGGTGTTGAAAGCGATGTCACATTCAGGAGACCAGACGTACTTCACATGCTTCTGGAGAAGGTTGGAAAGAGGCTTCGCGATCATAGAGAAGTTCTCAACGAACCTTCGACAATAGCTTGCGAGCCCAAGGAAGCCGCGGAGTTGCTTCACATTCTGAGGTGGTTCCCAATTCACAATTGCAGACACCTTCTCAGGATTAACAGCTATGCCCTTGGCGGAGATGATATGTCCAAGGTAGAGAACCTCATCGAGCCAAAACTCGCACTTTGAAAACTTTGCATAGAACTGATGTTCTCTGAGTTTATCTAGCACCAACCTTAAATGCCTGGCATGATCCTCCTTGTTCTTGGAAAAGACCAAAGTTTCATCGAGGTAGACCAAGATGAAGTCATTTGTGTAGGCGTTGAAGATGAAGTTCATCATGCGAGAGAATGTTGGAGGAGCATTGACCAGGCCGAAAGACATGACAGCGTATTCATATGAACCATAGCTTGTTCTGAACGCTGTCTTGGGGATATCTTCTTCATGAATGCGAATCTGATGATAGCCCATACGGAGATCAAGCTTGCAGAATACTTGAGCACCTTTGAGTTGTTCAAAAAGCTCGTTGATGTTGGGAAGTGGGTACTTGTTCTTTATGGTCTTCTTGTTCAATGGACGGTAGTCGACACAAAGTCGGTCCGTTCCATCCTTCTTCTTGACGAAAAGAACACCACAACCCCATGGAGAAGAACTTGGCCAGATGAGATCCATACGCTCTTGAATATCGAGTTGCTTCTTCAGCTCCTTCAACTCTTCAGGTCCAAGCTTGTAAGGACATTTGCAAACAGGTTCCGTGCCAGGCTCAAGATTGATGACGAATTCAACTGGCCGGTGTGGAGGCATTCCTGGAAGCTCTTCTGGAAAGACGTCTTGATATTCACAAATGACTGGAATCTGAGAGATGGCATCTAGATCGCCCTTCTCATTGAGAGAAAACAGTCGAATGGTATCATCACAAGCGGCAAAGACGATTACATCCTCAGACGTATGTGTCAATTGAATCTTCCTGGCAGCACAATCAAGCTGAGCCTTGTTCTTAGAAAGCTAGTCCATTTCGAGAATAAGATCAATATCCGAGTTACCAAGGACCACTAGAGAAGAAAGAAACTTATAGTCGCCCAACGTGATAGTAACATCCGGGATCATAGAGCTTGCATTCATGAATTTACCCGGACAAACAACTGATAACTGTCTATGCAAATCTTGGAAAGGCAACTCATGCTTAGATGCAAATGGTCTCGAGATGAAACAATGCGATGCACCAGTGACAAAAAGAACTTTTGCAGGAATATCATTAACAGGAAGGTTACCCATTATCACATCTGTCGAGTCCTCTGCCTGAGCTGCGTTCATCAAGTTGACCTTTGCAGACTTGGGGTTATGCTTGACCACTGCGGTGCTAGCAGATCTCACAGGAGGAGGAGGAGGAGGAAGATGCCTCTGATTGAAGCATTTGTTGGCATAGTGACCCTTCTGCTGACACTTGTTGCACGTGACCTCCGAGAGCGGACGGTGATACGGAGCACTTGATCTTTGAGCTTGAGATGAAGTCTTGTTCTGAAAGCCTGGGTTGGGTGGGTGGGAAGATCCATTGCCACCTTTGCTCTTCTGCTGATAAGGCTGACGGAACGGAGGAGGAGGAGGCAACCAATACTTTTGCTGCTTAGTTACCACTTGAGTTGAGGAAGAAGGAGTTGCATCTCTGACTCGCTTCTTGGAAGCATCGCACTTGAGTTGAGCAGCCTCTTGTTTCAGTGCCATGTTGTAAAAATCATCGTACTTCTTCAGCTCAAAAAGCATGAGAGCTAGTTGAAGATCTTCTCTGAGGCCACCTCTGAACTGATAAATCATGCTCTTCTCGTCGGGGACGTCCTGCTTGGCGAAACGAGCGAGCTTCTAGAACATGATGTTATACTGGTAAACAAACAAGCTGCCTTGCTTCAGGTTGCGGAATTCCTCACGCTTGCTCTCAACAACACTCTGAGGAATGTGGTGAGCTTTGAAGTCTTGACGGAATTCATCCCAGGTAATCACACGGCCTCCTCTGGAATCTTTGTACTGCTGAAACCATTCTGCAGCTTGGTCTTTGAGTTGGAACGAGGCAAACTTGACAAAGTCCTCAGGCCTGACGTTGCTGCACTCGAAATGCTTGCAGATATCCACGAGCCAATCATCAGCGTCTGTTGCCTCGACACAGTTGCTGAAGGTCTTTGGCTGGTTAGCGAGGAACTGGTTGAGTGTAGCAAACTGATTCTGATTGTTGCCATGGCCTTGGTTGCGCTCTTGCAGAATTTGCATGATCAGCTGTGTGTTTGCATTGTAGCGGCCATCACAGCTTGCCATGCCTCCGGAGGTGGAGGTGGTGGTGGCGGTTCAGGATTCTGACGCGTTGGAGGAGCCATCCTGAAGAGGGTGACATCCGTTAGCATCTTGAAAAACATATAGTCTTAACATCCGAACAAAATGAACAAATGCATTCCAATTGAAATGGTCACACTTCCATAAATTGAGACGCCACTTAGATAGAGGTAGAAGAATAAAACAACAAGGTACGGACAAGAACAAATACTTGGCGAGGATTAACCAATCACAAACCAAATATCCGCGGAAGAAAAACTAGAGCTACAAGAATTCCCACCTATGAAACTCCCGAACCTTTCCGGTTATGCAATCAGGTGTTGGGGATACAGGGGAAGCATAATATCTCTCCCAAAGCTAGCAAATCCTACATCCAGCTGTATCCATCCTTTAACACATAACCAAGAAACCTTCGGAAATCATTTACCTCAACCTTCGAAAAGCATCCGTTATACGAGTTAGGGAAATACTCCCGAACTCCCGCCCCAGTACTGGGTGGCGTTGAGGTTATCTCACCAACAACTGCATAAAGGAGATTTTCGATGTCGGCGAAACTTCGGTATTCCAGAATTGCAACGATAAAATTGTGACGACAACACCTCGGAGCTCAACTCCCCGGGACACTGCCACAACCCCTAAATGTCAGGAGGCACCAAGAACAATGTTCTCGTCACAAAACCATCGGAATGATTCCAAGATACCCGCGTGATCCTAATTTTTTTTTGTGAAATTTGAGAAGAGAAGAGTCAAAACTCTACGCCAGGATGCCTCACCAGAGCGACGAAGGGATCGAGGAGTAAAAAGAATCCTATTCTCTGATATATATAATCCTAAATGACTCAAAACATTTTTGTAGACTCAACAACGCCAGCGATTCGATCAAGCAGGGGGCTCCTAAGGTCGGGGAAGGCTCTGATTACCAACTTGCAACGCCCACGATGCGGCTATATCTCCCACGTGTCAAAGCACGACTTAGAGGCATAACCGCATTGTAAGCAATGTCGCAAGTGGGGTAATCTTCACAACAACCCATGTAATAATAAGGAAAAGAGATACATAGTTGGCTTACACTCGCCACGTCACACAATAGCATAAATATCATTATATTCATCCAGATACAATCAAGGTCCGACTATGATAGAGGCGAGGGTCCCGATCTTTCGATGAGATGATAACTATCAATTTGGTGGAGACGACTTTGATGATCCGACTACAAACGTGCATGACGTTGCGCCTTAGCAACCGCTAAACCAATCTCCTGAGGTTACTGACGATGCTGGAAGCACGGTCAGCCTGACCACGAAGGTCTATTCCTGCAAGCAATTGAAGAACGAGAAAGAATATGATAAAGCAATCTGAATATCGCAAATATATATGAAGTATTGATAATGGTGGGGATCCGTAAGCGGTCTTGGTCTGGTCGTTGGAAACAAACGAAGTGCACGAAGTTGCAATGGCTAACTTTTAACTAAACAAATCCCAAGGAAAAAGCTACTAGATGGATCTACTTATATAGGAGCAAGGGGTGGCGGCCAAGGAGGTGGGAGGACGTCCCAAGGCATCCTAAAACTAACCCTAGGTCGTACAAGGCTCATGGGCCCAAGTGGAGGTGATGCAACACCTTTGGGCTTGTAGTTTGACTCGGATTCTGCTGCAATGTCAGATTGTTTTGTCCGTAACTCAACGCTCCGGATGAATTTGAAGGTGAATCCAATTGGGTTGGAAAGAGCACGAAATCTAGTTTCCAACAAAAAAAGAATCACCCAATTCGGAGTCCGTATGAAAAAGTTGTTGGCGTTTTGAGTCAGGTATGTCTGTGCAGTCCGAATCTAAATCCAGAACGTGAGAGACTTGGACTCTATCTTCTCTTGGCCCAAAAGTGACGTGAGAGGACTTTTTGAACACAACCTAAACTTCTCCTTTTCCCTTGTCTTCATATGTGGATTGTACAAATGTCCCATACACCTGCAATTAGACAAAACACAAAAGTGTGTGAAGTATTTTTGTTCTGGATAACATAAATAGATTATTGAATAGTTTGCATTAGAAATCACCTGACAAATATGCATGTATGCAATATTTTTGGTCGTATCCAAGGTAGTCATGTCCTCATCAGACTACGAAATCAAAATAAAGAACAACCCCAAATGCGACAAAGTCCCCGATCGCCCCAACTGTGCACCACTACTGATCGTCTGGAAAAGAAACGTAGTATCGTCCTGAGTCCTCATCGAACTCCCACTTGAGCTCAGTCAAATCACCTGGAGCGGTATCATCGGTCCCTGCATCTGGTTTTGGAAGGAATCTGTGAGTCACGGGGACTCAGCAATCTCACACCCTCGCGATCAAGTCTATTTAAGCTTATAGGAAGGGTAAAAGTATGAGGTGGAGTTGCAGCAAGCGTCTAGCATATATGGTGGCTAAAATACGCAAGTGAGAGCGAGAAGAGAAGGCAAAGGCACGGTCGAGAAACTATGATCAAGAAGTGATCCTTGAACAACCTACGTCAAGCATAACTCGAGACCGTGTTCTCCTCCCAGACTCTGCCGAAAAGAGACCATCACGGCCACACACTCTGTTGATTCATTTTAATTAAGTTAAGTTTAAGGTTATCTACAACCGGACATTAACAAATTCCCATCTGCCCATAACTGCGGGCACGACTTTCGAAAGTTCAAATCCCTGCAGGGGTGTCCCAACTTAGCCCATCACAAGCTCTCACGGCCAATGAAGGATATTCCTTCTCCCAAGACAATCCGATCAGACTCCGAATCCCGGTTACAAGACATCTCGACAATGGTAAAACTAAACCAGCAAAGCCACCCGAATGTGCCGACAAATCCCGATAGTAGCTGCACATATCTCATTATCAGGGCACACACGGATGAGCCAGACGTCGGGTAGGCCAGCCCAGAGTTGCCCTTGGTAGCCCCGGACATCGCTCAGGTTGGACCAACACTTAGAGAAGCACCGGCCCGGGGGGGGGGGGGGTAAAAAAAAAAATGGCCCTTGAGTTCGCGAAACCCAAGGGAAAAAGGCTAGGTGGCGAATGGTAAAACCAAGGTTGGGCCTTGCTGTAGGAGTTTTATTCAAGGCGAACTGTCAAGGGGTTCCCATTATAACCCAACCAGGTAAGGAACGCAAAATCAAGGAACTTAACACTGGTATGACGAAAACTAGGGCGGCAAGAGTGGAACAAAACACCAGGCATAAGGCCGAGCCTTCCACCCTTTACCAAGTGTATAGGTGCATTAAAATAGACAAGATATAATAGTGATATCCCAACAATAACAATGTTCCAACAAGGAACAAACTCCGATCTTCACCTGCAACTAGCAACGCTATAAGAGGGGCTGAGCAAAGCGGTAACATAGCCAAACAACGGTTTGCTAGGACAAGGTGGGTTAGAGGTTTGACATGGCAATATTGGAGGCATAATAAGCAAGTGGCAGGTATCGTAGCATAGGCATAGCAAAAGAGCGAGCATCTAGCAAGCAAAGATAGAAGTGATTTCGAGGGTATGGTCATCTTGCCTGCAAAGTTCTGTGAGTTGACGTTAGCTTGATCCTCGTAAACGTACTCAACGGGCTCCTAGATCACATACTCGTCTCCCGGATCTACCCAAGGAAGAACAACAAGCAAAGGGAGACACAATCAACCACGTGCAATGCACAAACAACATGATGCAAAACATGTCATGATATGCGGGATTCGATATGTGATGCATATGCATGATTCGGAAAGGGATGATTGAACCTGGCCTCAACTTGGAAAACCAAGAGTGCCACTGGAAAGATGAGTTGATTTTTGTCGAAATCAATATAAAGATCACCGGAATCAGATGCACGGTTTGGAAATGGCAAGCAAAACAAATATGGCACCGATCTGCGATTAACAGCATGAGGCCATCTAAATGCATCAAGAACAACATGCTACAACACTCTAACATAGCAACAAAATACATGGCAGGGATCCACTCAAGATGCTTGACAAAAGATGAACACTGAGCTACGGCTAATTCACTCAATAGCAGGTTCAAACAAGCATGGCAAAAGTGCAAAAGATTACAGGTTACAGACTTAGTGAAAATAACAACATGTCAGGAATTTAACATCAGGAAGCAATGTTTTGAGCAAGATAACAACATGCTACAGGAACATATCATGGCAAAGTAAAGCTACTGAAAGCATACAACAAAAGTTCCTTACTGACCATAGGCCAAAAGGGTTCAGAAAATACAATGGCAACCATGTGAACATAGCAATTATCGTTAACAGATTCAGACTTAGTGAAAAACAGGAACATGGCAAAACAGATAACAAGTAGGCATGTTTACAAGCTCGATGCACTCACCACAAGGCAAAGCATGACAAACTAAGCATACACCCAGCAAGTAGACATGGCATAGAAGCTAGACATGGCAAGAACAACAACATAGCATGCACGGATCAACTACAACAACCTCGGCAAAAATGCTTAACATGTAAACATTCTGCCAGGAACATTTTATAGCAAAAGTAGAGCTCGATTGACTCAAGCTAGGGTGCTCCATAAATGCAAACAAACACATGGATGGATAGAGCACCATAATATCTACAAAACATCCTTACTGATCATGCTCAAAAGAGGCACGGATCACTCTGTAGCAACAAGAACACATGGCATAAAAATAACGACAGGGCAGAGACTTAGAATATTTCTAAGTCCCTGAAATCAGTAACATTGAGAGGACTACTTTGCATGCTTGTGCTAGTCACCACAAAGATCACAAAAATACATGGAATACACCCCTGTAAGATGGCATGGCATACTTCAAAACTCATGTAGAGCTCAAGATCATAGGAGGCACACAACAATCATGGCAAAAATGACAAATGTCCAATTGCTTATAAGAAACTGAAACTAACAGAAACTAGCACTCTTCCACCAGCATTTAGGGCATCAAGATGAGCTCAAATGAACATAATACAATGGGATGAAATGAAGTACTCGTTGAGACGAACATTTCGATATGCTACACGCATGAATCGGAGCCACAATTACCGAGATATGATGCGATGAAAAGTGCATAAAATAGGGTTAGGGGGCAAAAGTCAACCGAGTCTCCAGATCCAGATCCAGAGCACGAACTTCGAGGATGGTCGGCGTCGGAGTTCCTGTTCACTGGAGTAGTCGCGGGGCATCGCCGGACTTGGAGGGGGCGCCGGAGAAGAGCGGGAACGGTCGGAGGAGCTCGCCGGGGCGCCGAGCGGCGAGGTGGCGATGGCGACGAGGCGGCGGCCGGCTGCGAGGCGGCGGGGTCGTTGGTCGCCAGCGAGGAACGCGACGGCGGCGCGGCGACCGGAGTGCACCGGCTCGGGCGAGGAAGGAGGAGGGAGGCGCGGGGCGTGGTGGAGGCGCGCTCGGTTCGGGCGGCGGAGAGGGCTGGCGCTGGGCCTGCGGGCCTGCGGCGGTGGGAGGCGGCCGACGGCCACGTGGATGCCTCTGCTTCGCATGGAGGCGGCGGCGACTTCTTCCGGCTAGGAGGCGGACATGTCCGGCGGCGGCGCGAGCGGATGTTTAGGGTTAGGGGTGGAGGAGACCCGGAATTTTGGGGTGGAGGCCTTTTTATAGGTAGGAGGAGCTAGGAGACTCCAAATTGAGCACGGTTTGCGGCCACGCGATCGTGATCGAACGGCCTAGATGATGGAGGAGGTTTAGGTGGGTTTTGGGTCACTTTGGAGGGGTGTTGGGCTGCAACACACACAAGGCCTTTTCGGTCCCTCGGTTAACCGTTGGAGTATCAAACGAAGTCCAAATGGCACGAAACTTGACAGGCGGTCTACTGGTAGTAAACCAAGGCCGCTTGGCAAGTCTTGGTCCAATCCGAAAATGTTTAACACCCACACATGAAAAGAGGTAGAAAGGGACACCGGAGGACATAGGAGCGCCGGAATGCAAAACGGACAACGGGGAAAATGCTCGGATGCATGAGACGAACACGTATACAAATGCAATGCACATGATGACATGATATGAGATGCAAGACAAAGGCAAAACAACACGAAGGCAAAAACCCGACAATGAGGAAATAACATAACTTAGTGCCGGGAAAGGCAAAAGTTGGAATACAAATATGGCAAGTTACATACGGGGTGTTACAGAGCCGCTGAATCCGGCATTGACTGCCGTGTCTTGCGTTCCTTCATTATTATTTCGACGCTTGTGCTTATTGTGTCGTGGCTTGCCGTTGCCGTCTCGAACTTCGGAAGTGCCCGGATCACTGGTGCTGTTGCTTCTACGGGTGAGCCAGCTGTCTTCTCCCGCGCAAAAGCGGGTCATCAGAGCGGTAAGGGCTGCCATGGATTTTGGCTTTTCTTGACCGAGGTAGCGGGCGAGCCACTCGTCTCGGACGCTATGTTTAAAGGCCGCATGGGCGTCGGCGTCCGAACAATCGACAATTTGGTTCTTTTTAATTAAGAACCTAGTCCAGAGCTTCCTGGCTGACTCCCCAGGCTGTTGGATAATGTGACTTAGGTCATCAGCATCCGGAGGCCGGACATATGTACCTTGGAAGTTATCGCGGAAGGCGTCTTCCAAGTCTTCCCGGCTGCCAATGGAGTTCTCTGGGAGTGTGTTTAGCCAGTGTCGCGCTGGTCCCTTTAGTTTTAGTGCGAGGTACTTGATGGCGTGAAGATCATCACCGCGAGCCATATGAATATGGAGAAGGAAATCTTCAATCCATACTGTGGGGTCTTTTGTCGCATCATATGATTCGATGTTCATGGGCTTAAACCCTTCTGGGAATTCGTGTTCCATTACTTCATCAATGAAGCAAAGGGGGTGTGTGGTGCCTCTATATCGGGCCACGCCATGATGTAGCACGGAAGGAGTTCGTCTGGGGTTTTCGGCCCGGGCGTGATTATGCTTGTCATGTTCGGCTAGATGGCCGTCGTCGCGCGTCGGGGCACGCCCCCGCGATCCATAGATCGATCTGGTTTGTCCTGCTCTACTGTCCAGGTCCTGCCGCGGGTCATATGTATACCCCCGAGCTGTTTTATCTCTGCCTTTACGACAAGATAGGATGGGCTGGTGTTCGGCTTGAGTTGCCGCTTTGCCCCGGCCATGTGGTGGTCGATCAACCAAATTACGCGTTGATGGTACGGGCTCCAGTGCCTCATCATCGAATTGAGGTAGCAATTTGCGCTCCGGGTAACTTTTGGTTGGGCACTCGAGGCCGTATTCCTCGGCTACCAGGACATTAGTCCATCTGTCGTTGAGTAGATCTTGATCAGCTTGAAGCTGCTGCTTTTCCTTTTTCAGGCTCCATGCAGTGTCTATTAGACATTGCTTAAAGCGCTCCTGCTCGAGAGGTTCCTAAGGCACGATAAAGTCTACACCGCCGAGGCTCACCTCATCCTCGGAGGGTGGAAGGTAATTATTGTCCTCCGAGTCTTTGTTTGCAGCCTGTTCATCAGGGCTAACTTGCCCATCCTCCCGATCGTCTTGTTCAGAGTTTTGCTCGACGGGTTTTTTTGGTCTTCATCATCATCCGAAGTATTGTTGCCTCTCACGCCGGCATTGCTGTCTTTTCTGTGGCGTGATTTAAAGTGTCGCCGTCGGTGCTTTAGTTGTATCTCCGGAGGTTTATCCTCGACTGGGCTTTCTTTGTCATCACCGTTAGCTTCTTTGGGTGTATCCACCATGTATACGTCATACGAAGAGGTGGCCGTCCATCGTCCGGTAAACGGCGGGTTTTGGGCCTCCTCTTCTCCGGCATCGTCGTCCATACCGACGATGTTTTCGGAGTCGTAATCGAGCATGTTTGTTGAGTCTTCGACAGTGGCTATAAAGTGGGTGGTGGGTGGGACGTAAAATTCCCCGCTCTCAGCCCCTAGTCCAGTCTGGGCATAGTTCGAATGTTGCTCCTCTGTAATCACGAGGGATCGCATCAAGTCCAGAGCCTCGCTTAATGTCGAGGTTTGTCGAGGGAGAAAGGAATCCGTGGAGCATGGCGGGAGGGGAATTCCATGGGCGAGCTCACACGATACTGACTCTGGGAGTTCGGAGCCAGTGTCCGGGGAAGAGTCTGGCTTTGTGATGGTTGCCGGCGACACTGCTTCCTCCGGCCCTCCAGTACTGGGCCTAGTGGCCACAGATAGTCCGGCGGGTTTAGAAATCCAGTCTTTGGTCCTGGCGAGGCATTCCGGCTCTAAGGCCAGATGGAGGTTGGGGTCGTGAATCCTTGGAAGATCAAATCTCCTCGGATATCAGTGACATAATCCAAGTTTCCAAAACTAATCTGGTGACCTGGGGCGCAGCTCTCGATCTGCTCTAGATGGCCAAGCGTTTTGTCCTGCAGTGCGAAGCCACCGAATACGAAGATCTGGCCGAGGAGAAAAACCTCCCCTAGGGCCGCATCGTTGTAGATGATGGATAGAGCCATCAGACCTTTTGACTCTCTCAATGAAAGCACCAATGTCGGTCTCAAAACCTGCGGATCTCGGGTAGGGGTCCCGAACTATGCGTCTAAGGTTGATGGTAACAGGAGGCAGGGGACACAATGTTTTACCCAGGTTCGAGCCCTCTTGATGGAGGTAATACCCTACGTCCTGCTTGATTAATATTTATGAGTATGAGGATTACAAGAGTTGATCTACCACGAGATCATAATGGCAAAAACCCTAGAAGCCTAGCCTGTAAGATTATGATTGCCTCTACGGACTAAACCCTCCGGTTTATATAGACACCGGAAGGGGCTAGGGTTGTACAAAGTCGCTTACAGAGAAAGGAATCTTCATATCCGAATGCCAGGCTTGCCATCCACGCCAAGGTGAGTCCCATCCAAACACGGGAGAGAGTTTTCTGTCTTGTATCTTCATGACCCATCAGTCCGGCCCATGTCCAACAGGTCGGACGCCCGAGGACCCCTTAATCCAGGACTCCCTCAGGGGGCACCTGGGTGGGCACAACCCGCAGACCCTCATTCCAACTCCATAAATACCTATTTTTCTAGAAAAAAATCAGGGAGAAAGAATTATCGCGATCCATGAGATGGAGCCGCCGTCACCTGCTGTTCTTCATCGGGAGGCCAGATCTGGAGTCCGTTTGGGGCTCCGGAGAGGGGGATCTTCGTTCTTCGTCATCGCCAACCCTTGCCCATCGCCAATTCCATGATGCTCCCCACCGGGAGTGAGTAATTCCTTCGTAGGCTCACTGGTCAGTGAGGAGTTGGATGACATTCATCATGTAATCGAGTTAGTTTTGTTAGGGCTTGATCCCTAGTATCCACTATGTTCTTAGATTGATTTTGCTATGACTTTGCCATGCTTAATGCTTGTCACTTTGGGCCCGGGTGCCATGATTTCAGATCTGAACCATTTATGTTATCACCATTATATCCATGTTCTAGATCCGATCTTGCAAGTTATAGTCACCTACTACGCGTTATGATCCGGCAACCCCGGAGTGACAATAGTCGGGACCACTCCCAGTGATGACCGTAGTTTGAGGAGTTCATGTATTCATCATGTGTTAATGCTTTGTTCCGGTTCTCTATTAAAAAGAGGCCTTAATATCCCTTAGTTTCCAATATGGACCCCGCTGCCACGGGAGGGTAGGACAAAAGATGTCATGCAAGTTCTTTCTATAAGCACGTATGACTATTTACGGAATGCATGCCTACATTATATTGATGAACTGGAGCTAGTGTCGTATCGCCCTAGGTTATAACTGTCTCATGATGAATATCATCCAACAAGTCACCGATCCAATGCCTACGAATTTATCTTATATCGTTCTTGCTAAGTTACTACTGCTATCATCACGTTTACACTTGTTACAAAACTACTGCTATCACTGTTACTGATACCATTGCTACTGCTACTATTATCAAAACTATCATATTACTTTTCCACTAATCCCGTTGCTACAGATAATTAATCTCCAGGTGTGGTTGAATTGACAACTCAGCTGCTAATACCTTCAAATATTCTTTGGCTCCCCTTGTGCCGAATCTATAAATTTGGGTTGAATACTCTACCCTCGAAAACTATTGCGATCCCCTATACTTGTGGGTATCAAGACCTTTTTCTGGCGCCGTTGCCAGGGAGCATAGCTATATTTGTTGAGTCGCTTGGGATTATTATCATATTATCAATATGAAGAATCTGAAGGATGCTAAGACTAAATTTTTTCTCTCAAAGACGAGGGGAGGTAAGGAACTACCATCCAGTTATGCTTTAGATTCACCTTCTGTTATAAGTAAACTCGCAACACCACCACATGCTATTAATTCTGATATGTCGCAAGTTATTGATGATGCTACTTCTACTATGGATAATGCTTATGATGATGCTAGTACCTTGCTTAATGATGATGTGCCACTTGGTGAATTTCTTGATAAACAAATTGCTAGAGTTATACAACATGATGTTGTTGAATCTGATGATGAGCTTGAAACTGAAACTCCTGAAACACTTGCTAGAACTAGCCCTCCTAGATATGAATTTCCTAAGGTACCGAAAGGTTATGTTATGAGTGAGGAGACAACTAGAGATATTCTTGCTTGGAGAGATAGAGATGATCTAGAGAAATTATTATGCAAGTATAAAGAAAAATCTCTGAATGCTAGAATGAAATGTGATCCTAACTTTGCTACTTCACCTATCTTTATTGATGATAAGTATTATGAATTCTCTGTCGACCCGGAGTTAATTACTTTGGTTGACACCGATCCTTCGCATGGTTATGAAACTGAAAATGTTGTGGCACATCTTACTAAGCTGAATGACATTGCCACCCTTTTTACTCATGATGAGAAAACTCGCTATTACTTTATTCTCAAATTATTTCCCTTCTCATGAAAGGGTGATGCTAAAGCTTGGTACAATACTCTTGCTCCTGGTTGTGTACGTAGTCCCCAGGATATTATTTATTACTTCTCTGGAAAATATTTTCCTACTCATAAGAAACAAGCTGCCTTATAGGAAATATTTAACTTTGTGCAAATTAAAGAAAAGAATCTCCCACAAGCTTGGGGGAGGCTTTGCCAATTAGTTAATGCTTTGCCTGATCATCGTCTTAAGAAAAATGAAATACTTGATATCTTCTATAATGGACTAACCGATGCTTCTAGGGACTTCCTAGATAGTTGTGCTGGTTGTGTTTTCAGGGAACGAACTGTTGGGAAAGCTGGAGAATTATTGAATAATATATTGAAAGATTATGATGATTGGAATCTTCCTGAACCACCGCCTAAACCTACTCCGAAGAAGAGGGGTATATTATATCTCAGTCCTGAAGATATGCAAGAGGCAAAGAATTCTATGAAGGAAAAATGTATTAAAGTCGAGGATGTTAAATTTTTACCTCCTATTAAAGAAATACATGGGCTTAATACACCACCACTGCCTAAGGTGGTAGAGGTAAATTCTCTTATGAAGTTCAATGATAATGACAATCCTCACAATATGCATCCTAGCCAATGCCTTTATGAGTTTGAAAATTATATTAGAAAACAAGATCACTTCAATGCAAATGTTATGAAACAATTGAAATACAATTCTGATATGATTGCTCGCTTGAGTGACTTGTTATTTAGAATATCAAATGATGTTAGAGGTGTTGGAAAGCATGCTTCTATGGTTCAAACTCAGTTAGAACAAGTTGCTAAATCTCAAAGAGATTTTTTTAAAGGAAAGCGGTAGGGGAAGCCCCCCACAGCGAGTTTTTTTAAATAATAAGAACCCAAATTTGTGCCCGTGAGGACTTGAACCTGGGTGGCTGGGTTGTACATCCACTCCACTAGCGAAGTGAGCTAGGCTCACTTCTTATCTCAAAGAGATTTGCTTGATGAAATGAATAATAATATGCATGACTTTGCTCTTAGAGTTGCAACTAGAGGAGGTAAAATGACTCAAAAACCACTTTATCCTGAGGGACACCCAAAAAGAATTGAACAAGATTCACAAAGATCTAACACTAGTGCACCTAGTTCTTCTAGAAAGAAAATGAAAAAGAAAAATGATAGGACTTTGCATGCTCCTAGTGAACCTGAAATAGAGAAACCTCCTGATAACGATAATGAAACTTCTATCTCAGATGCTGAAACTCAGTCTGGTAATGAACACTCACCTAGTGATAATGAAAAAGATAATGCTGATGTTCATGAAGACACTCAACCAAATAATAAAGAACCAGACAATGATGTTGAGATAGAACCACCTGTTGATCTTGATAACCCACAACCTAAGAATAAAAGATATGATAAAAGAGACTTCATTGCTAGAAAACACGGTAAAGAAAGAGAACTGTGGGTTCAAAAACCTATGCCTTTTCCACCTAAGTCAACTAAAAAGAATCATGATGAAGAATTTGAACGCTTTGCTGAAATGCTGAGGCCAGTCTTTTTGCGTACCCGCTTGACTGATATCTTGAAATGCCTCCTTATGCAAAATATATGAAAGACAACATCACAAATAAGAGAAAAATACCGGAAGTTGAAATCTCCACTATGCTTGCTAATTATACTTTTAAATATGGAGTACCTAAAAAACTTGGAGATCCAGGAATACCAACTATACCTTGCTCCATCAACAAGAATTATGTGAAAACTGCTTTCTGTGATTTAGGAGCTGGTGTTAGTGTTATGCCTTTCTCTTTATATAAAAGACTTGACTTGAATAAACTCACACCTACTGAAATATCTTTGCAAATGGCCGATAAATCAACTGCCATACCCACTACTGTAGGATGCTGCTAACGCGACACTACGATTAGAGACCCTTCGACGAAACTGTGTGCGATGCTATAATCACAAACGGTGGTGTAAAAAACCCGTCAAAAAGGGTGCAAAGTGTTTGCGATGGAGGATGCATCAAACACGGTTCAGATTTTAGTTGCGTGTGCGATGCAGGGCATATGGTTCATCTCAATTAACTATTTGCAATGAGGAGGAACAAAAGAAACGGGCAGCCAGATGAAGGTGTGTGCGATGTACAACATATAGTTCACTCGGATGAACTGTTTGTGATTAGGCAACACAATGGAAACGGTCAGCCAGATCAAAGGTGTTGCGATATACAGCATGCGGTTCACTCGGATGAACTGTTTGCGTTGAGACATGAGAACAAAAACGGTTCAAATGAACAAGATGTGTGTGATACGCGGCAAACAGGTCTGTAATTAGAAATGTGTGTGAATACCGATAATAACACAAACGATTACTGCTAATAAGACGTGTGTGTTGTGCGATGGGATTGCATACATAACAACACACACACACACATCCTCAAGTTACGGACCCAGTCCGTGTAATTGCTACCATCATCTTTCAACTTTGCTTGCCAAAATCCTCAAGTTACATCAACCGCGTTGTCATAATGCTTCCGCTATCGGTCTACGAGGGTACGTAGACTACACTCTCCCCTCTCGTTTCTATGCATCACCATGATCTTGCGTGTGGGTAGGAATTTTTTTGAAATTACTACGTTCCCCAACATTATGCATGTAATAGTTTACTTTGGTGTGTGCAAATGCCATGGTTGTAGTAGCCACCTATGTAAGTGGACGTTTAATTTGGATAATCCTCAAGTTACGGACCCAGTCCGTGTAATTGCTACCATCATCTTTCAACTTTGCTTTCTCAAGGAACGCATTAAAATTCAATGGAACAACAGCACGGGCCATCTATCTATAATCAAACATAAACAAGCAAGATGCTATCAGGTACTAAGTTCATGATAAATTTAAGTTCAATTAATCATATTACTAAAGAACTCCCACTTAGATAGACATCCCTCTAATCCTCTAAGTGATCACGTGATCCAAATCAACTAAACCATGTCCGATCATCACGTGAGATGGAGTAGTTTCATTGGTGAACATCACTATGTTGATCATATCTACTATATGATTCACGCTCGACCTTTCGGTCTCCGTGTTCCGAGGCCATATCTGTATATGCTTGGCTCGTCAAGTATAACCTGAGTATTCCGCATGTGCAACTGTTTTGCACCCGTTGTATTTGAACGTAGAGCCTATCACACCCGATCATCACGTGGTGTCTCAGCACGAAGAACTTTCGCAACGGTGCATACTCAGGGAGAACACTTCTTGATAATTAGTGAGAGATCATCTTAAAATGCTACCGTCAATCAAAGCAAGATAAGATGCATAAAAGATAAACATCACATGCAATCAATATAAGTGATATGATATGGCCATCATCATCTTGTGCTTGCGATCTCCATCTTCGAAGCACCGTCATGATCACCATCGTCACCGGCGCGACACCTTGATCTCCATCGTAGCATCGTTGTCGTCTCGCCAATCTTATGCTTCTACGACTATCGCTACCGCTTAGTGATAAAGTAAAGCATTACAGGGAGATTGCATTGCATACAATAAAGCGACAACCATATGGCTCCTGCCAGTTGCCGATAACTCGGTTACAAAACATGATCATCTCATACAATAAAATTTAGCATCATGTCTTGACCATATCACATCACAACATGCCCTGCAAAAACAAGTTAGACGTCCTCTACTTTGTTTGTTGCAAGTTTTACGTGGCTGCTACGGGCTTAAGCAAGAACCAATCTTACCTACGCATCAAAAACCACAACGATAGTTTGTCAAGTTGGTGCTGTTTTAACCTTCGCAAGGACCGGGCATAGCCACACTCGGTTCAACTAAAGTTGGAGAAACGGACACCCGCCAGCCACCTGTGTGCAAAGCACGTCGGTAGAACCAGTCTCGCATAAGCGTACGCGTAATGTCGGTCCTGGCCGCTTCATCCAACAATACCGCCGAACCAAAGTATGACATGCTGGTAAGCAGTATGACTTATATCGCCCACAACTCACTTGTGTTCTACTCGTGCACAACATCAACGCATAAAACCAGGTTCTGATGCCACTGTTGGGGAACGCAGTAATTTCAAAAAATTTCCTACGCACACGCAAGATCATGGTGATGCATAGCAACAAGAGGGGAGAGTGTAGTCTACGTACCCTCATAGACCGACAGCGGAAGCGTTATGACAACGCGGTTGATGTAGTCGTACGTCTTCACGGCCCGACCGATCAAGCACCGAAACTATGGCACCTCCGAGTTCTAGCACACGTTCAGCTCGATGACGATCCCCGGACTCCGATCCAGCAAAGTGTCTGGGAAGAGTTCCGTCAACACGACGGCGTGGTGACGATCTTGATGTTCTACTGTCGCAGGGCTTCGCCTAAGCACCACTACAATATTATCGAGGACTATGGTGGAGGGGGGCACCGCACACGGCTAAGAGAACGATCTTGAAGATCAACTTATGTCTAGAGGTGCCCCCCTGTCCCCGTATATAAAGGAGCAAGGGGGGAGGCCGGCCGGCCCTTGGGGTGCGCCAAGGAGGAGGAGTCCTCCTCCTAGTAGGAGTAGGACTCCCCTCTTTCCTACTCCTACTAGGAGGGGGAAAGGAAGGGGGAGAGGGAGAAGGAAAGGGGGGCGTCGCCCCCCTCTCCTAGTCCAATTCGGACCAGAGGGGGAGGGGGCGCGCGGCCCACCCTGGCTGCCCCTCTCTCTCTCCACTAGGGCCCATAAAGCCATTACTTCTCCCGGGGGGGTTCCGGTAACCCTCCGGCACTCCGGTTTTCTCCGAAATCACCCGGAACACTTCCGGTGTCCGAATATAGCCGTCCAATATATCAATCTTTATGTCTCGACCATTTCAAGACTCCTCGTCATGTCCGTGATCACATCCGGGACTCCGAACAAACTTCTGTACATCAAAATATATAAACTCATAATAAAACTGTCATCGTAACGTTAAGCGTGCGGACCCGACGGGTTCGAGAACAATGTAGACATGACCGAGACATGTCTCCGGTCAATAACCAATAGCGGAACCTGGATGCTCATATTGGCTCCCACATATTCTACAAAGATCTTTTATCGGTCAGACCGCATAACAACATACTTTGTTCCCTTTGTCATCGGTATGTTACTTGCCCGAGATTCGATCGTCGGTATCTCAATACCTAGTTCAATCTCGTTACCGGCAAGTCTCTTAACTCGTAATACATCATCTCGCAACTAACTCATTAGTTGCAATGCTTGCAAGGCTTATGTGATGTGCATTACCGAGAGGGCCCAGAGATACCTCTCCGACAATCGGAGTGACAAATCCTAATCTCGAAATACGCCAACCCAACATGTACCTTTGGAGACACCTGTAGAGCTCCTTTATAATCACCCAGTTACATTGTGACGTTTGGTAGCACACAAAGTGTTCCTCCGGCAAATGGGAGTTGCATAATCTCGTAGTCATAGGAACATGTATAAGTCATGAAGAAAGCAATAGCAACATACTAAACGATCGGGTGCTAAGCTAATGGAATGGGTCATGCCAATCACATCATTCTCCTAATGATGTGATCTCGTTAATCAAATGACAACACATGTCTATGGTTAGGAAACATAACCATCTTTGATTAACGAGCTAGTCAAGTAGAGGCACACTAGTGAAGTTTAGTTTGTCTATGTATTCACACAAGTATTATGTTTCCGGATAATACAATTCTAGCATGAATAATAAACATTTATCATGATATAAGGAAATAAATAATAACTTTATCATTGCCTCTAGGGCATATTTCCTTCACATAATTACATACGTGGCTACTACACACATGACATTTCCACACACCAATAAAGTAAACTATATATTACATGCATGATTAACTAGCATAAACAATCATCTGATCATCATCTACTTCTTGTGATGCTTGCTCTGCTTGTGGCTCGATCCGGGCTCGTTGATTTTGGTAACAAGGCACTTCCTCATGTCAACGATCCGCCTGTGCATCTCGTAGCATGTGTACACGCTCTTGGCTGCAAACCTGAGGTGAGGTTCATCCAGTTGCCGCATCCAGGCCACATGCCAGGATACAGGACTTGTTGTCTGGGCATCCTGCTTCATCTTTTCGTAGTAGGGGTCAATGATGGCCGAGGCGAGTTCGACCAGGGAGTCCTTCTTCGTGCTGCCCCAAACCCTGTAGTGGTCACGGATTTCGACAAGGTTCTTGCAGGCCAAGCCCGTAACACTGAGCGCTTTTACATCGTTGGTGGTTTCCACCGTGGTGAACTTGTAGTCAGTGCTGTTGACAAACCTGTTGAAACGGTCGCAAGGCTCTATCGCCATGCAGTAGTGGTAGATGAGGACATGATGGCGCACGCACAACTGGGCGACGGCAACCTTTTGATCTATGCCGGGACGACCGGCGGTGTACTGGAGGTTGATGCTGACCACCTTGTACTTGTCTCCAGGAAGCAACTGCTCAACGCTGTTGATGTAGTCACCCACCACGATCGGGTCGATGGTGTACACCACCGAGAGATCCGTCTCCCTCGCGTGGGTCTCCACTCTATGCTCGCCGAACTCCATTGGAGCGCCGCTGGACATCCCCTCTCTATGTGTCGTCGTGGGTGTGATTGTTGTGTTGTGGGGCGCGATCGAAAGGTTGAAGAGAGTAAGGTTATAATGGCCGCGGGAATTAAAGGGGAAGCCGGACGGCCAGGAATATCGTCAGGCCCTGATGGCAGTTCTAATTTGCAACGCCGTAACTCCATCGTGCCGCATGTAACTGCATCGTGTGGCAACGCGCGCGGTGCAACCGCATGCATATGGGGCCCCCGACGTGATCATGCGCACGCCCAAGCGTTGGCAGAGCACGCGCGAAGGGACGCGAGCAGAGCGCTCCGCGATCGCCTCAACGGCGAGCAACCATATATATAGCAGTTGAACACGCAAGGAAAAGCTGTCCACAAGCCGAGCGCGCCGACGGACGCGAGCAGAGCGTGCCGCGGTGCCTAACGGAGAGCACAGCGCGCTGCGGCACCTAACGACGGGATAGACCTTCATTCAAGCCAATCAAAATAAGACTGGAACGAACATGTCTGTATTGAGCAAAGGGAACACAGATGTCTGTATTGACTGGAACGAGAATGCAATAGCAAAATAAGAATTAAGGCCACGATGATGCGATCATAGTGGTGGTTACAAGAGGCAAGAAGAAAGATGCATCCATTAACGTACGACCTCCTCCTCCTCAACTCGGCGCGCCAGCCAGGCCACCGACCGACGGCTAAGGAGCGGCGGCTTTTGTGGTGAGGTCAAGGTGCTTCTCAACAAAGGCATCCAAGGCTTCCAGCCGGCTGAAGAAGGCCAACATCGTAGCGTCCTCACTGGCCTTGTAGATACCTATGTACACGATTCGCTCGTACACATGAATGTGTAGGTCAACGGTTTCTTGCAGGGCGAGGCACCTCGTGGCGAGCGCGACCTCCAGGTGGACATTCTTTGTGGCGTCGGCGGGCAGTCGCAGGGCCACCAGTGCTTGAAAGGGGTTCCGACCATGGACGCCGATTAGGATGGCAGGCAATGAGGAGCTCGAGCATGCGGGCTGGAGGAGTACGATGATGTCGTCTGCAAGATTCTTGACGACGGCGAACCTGTTGGTGGTGCGAACGATCATCTGGTCCAACTAAGGGTCGTAGCTGGCGTTGACAGTGGCCATCCACCAGCTGATTGCCAGCACCGTATGGAGAGGATTCACGGTGCCATGCCGCAGGACGGTGTCGTGGACCATCTGGCATAGCCGCTGGCTGCTCGCGTGCATCGCTGCCATGGGTCTGGACTCTGGAGTGGGCACTTTTGCGCTTATTAGTGTAGGTGGGAAAATGCTTAGGTGCGTACGATGTGGTAGATGCATTGGAATGGAGGGGCGCCTTTATATGAGTGCAAACTGCGTTGCATTCACATCGTGCTGCCTCTTTTCCCGACCCTCCCATTACTTCCCTCATGCATTCACACGATGCTAATTGAAGGAGGATGCATCATTGGCCGTTCAACATTTCAGGAACAACTACCCTCTCCCTTGTCTGCATTAAAGCCGTATCCGGAACTGCATCGCCCGCTGTCAAATCGAATAGTACCGCGCCGCCCGCTGCACGCCTGGCTGAACACGCCTCCTCGCCTCCATCTCTGCTTAATTACTGAATTTTAGTTGCAAAAATTAGATACTGCAAGTGGTTTTTAGCTTCATATTTTGACAAACCGTAGTGTTACAAGGTTGGCAAATGGCAATGTTACTAGATCAATAAATGTCAATCTTTCTAGTTTGACAAATGGCAACATACCCAATATGACAGATGCAAATCACACCAAATTGTTTGTAAGTGGTTCACACGGGTCATCCAAAAGAACCGTTTGTGTTCAAGAGATGCACAAATCCTGCTCACACTTTGCATACGGGTTTTCTATCTGAAACCATCATGCTTGTTGTGAGAAGCTCTGGTCTGTGAGAAGCATATACCCAAACCTGCCCCAAATTGGACAAAAAATTTACCACGGCATGTTGATGCTGTGTAACGCCCTCGATGCGGCTATATCTCCCACGTGTCGAAGCACGACTTGGAGGCATAACCGCATTGAAAGCAATGTCGCAAGTGAGGTAATCTTTACACAACCCATGTAATAAGATAATAAAAGGGGGAAGGTACATAGTTGGCTTACAATCGCCACTTCACACAATTACATGAATAAAGCATTACAACATCCAGATACAATCAAAGTCTGACTATGGAACCAAAATAAAAGAAGAACCCCAAACGCGACAAGGTCCCCGATCGACCCCAACTGGGCTCCACTACTGATCAACTAGAACGGAACAACACAAAGGACAAGATCTTCATCGAGCTCCTCCTGAGCTTGGTTGCGTCATCTGCACGGACTCATCGGCACCTGCAAACTGGTTTTGGAAGTATCTGTGAGTCACGGGGACTCAGCAATCTCGCACCCTCGCGATCAAGACTATTTAAGCTTATGGGTAAGGTAAAGGTATGAGGTGGAGCTGCAGCAAGCGACTAGCATATATGGTGGCTAACATACGCAAATGAGAGCGAGAAGAGAAGGCAAAGCACGGTCGATAAAAGTATGATCAAGAAGTGATCCTATAACAACCTACGTCAAGCATAACTCCAACACCGTGTTCACTTCCCGGACTCCGCCGGAAAGAGACCATCACGGTTACACACGCGGTTGATTCATTTCAATTAAGGTCAACTTCAGGTTTTCTACAACCGGACATTAACAAATTCCCATCTGCCCATAACCGCGGGCATGGCTTTCGAAAGTTCAAATCCCTGCAGGGGTGTCCCAACTTAGCCCATCACAAGCTCTCACAGTCAACGAAGGAATAGACCTGCTCCCGAGACATTCCGATCAGACTCGGTATCCCGGTTCTTCAAGACATTTCGACAGGGTAAAACTAAACCAGCAACACCGCCCGAATGTGCCGACAAATCCCGATAGGAGCTGCACATATCTCTTTCTCAGGGCACACCGGATTGTCTAAACTTCCGGTAGGCCAGTCCAGAGTTGCCCCTGGTGGCCACCGGCGGCTGACAAGTTGGACCAACACTCAGAGGAGCACTGGCCCGGGGGGGGGGGGGTAAAATAATGATGACCCTCAGGAGCGCGACTCCCAAGGGAAAAGAAAAAGGCTAGGTGGCAAATGGTAAAACCAATGTTGGGCATTGCTGGAAAAGCTTTAATCAAGGCGAACTATCAAGGGGTTCCCATTATAACCCAACCTCGTAAGGAACGCAAAATCCGGGAACATAACACCGATATGACGGAAACTAGGGCGGCAAGAGTGGAACAAAACACCAGGCATAAGGCCGAGCCTTCCACCCTTTACCAAGTATATAGATGCATTAATTAAATAAGATATATTGTGATATCCCAACAAGTAAACATGTTCCAACAAGGAACAAACTTCAATCTTCACCTGTAACTAACAACGCTATAAGAGGGGCCGAGCAAAGCGGTAACATAGCCAAACAACGGTTTGCTAGGACAAGGTGGGTTAGAGGCTTGGTTCAACAATATGGGTGGCATGATAAGAAAGTGGTAGGTATCGCAGCATAGGCATAGCAAAAGAGCGAGCAACTAAGCAAGCAAAGATAGAAGTGATTTCGAGGGTATGATCATCTTGCCTGAAATCCCGCAAGGAAGAAGAACGAGTCCATGAAGAAGACAAACGGAACGTAGACGAACGGGTCCTCACAACGCGACGTTATCGGAACCAACCCGAAGAAGCAAACACCGGAAAAGAAGCACACAACATAGTAAACAACCAACACATGAACATGATATGATATGCGGGATGCGGTATGCGATGCATATGCATGAGTGGACAAGGAATGCATGAACCTGGCCTCAACTTGGGAATCCAAGTGTGCCACTGGAAAGATGAGATGAAATCGCTTGAAAACGTTATAAAGATCACCGGAATCGGAGTAACGGTTTGGTAATGGCAAGCAATTTGACCATGATCTGCGATTTACAGCAAGTAGCCATCCAAATGCAACAAGATGAACATGCTACAGCAACCAAACATGACAACAAAATACATGTCAGGGATGCATTCATGATGCTTAACAAAAGACTAGCACTGAGCTACGGCCAATTCATCCATTAACAGGTTCAAACAAGCATGGCAAAAATGCATTTGGTAAACAGATCTCAGACTTAGTGAAATTAACACAAGCCTGGAATTTCAGATCAGATAGCACTCTTTGGAGCAACAAAACTACATGCTACAGGACCTGAACATGGCAAAGTAAAACACGGCCTGGAGCTACTCAAAAAGCTTAACAAAAGTCCCTTAGTGACCTTGAGCCAAAAGGGATCAGAAAATACAATTGCAAGCATGTGAACATGGCAAAAACATCATCAGTTCTCAGACTTAGTGAAAACTGGAGCATGCTGAAAACAGATATCAAGTAGGCATGTTTACGAGCTCGATGCACTCACTACGGAGCAAGTCATGAAAAGCTAAGCATACATCCATCAAGAATACACAAATTCAATCTATACATGGCAAGAACAATAACATAGCATGCACGGATCAACTACAACATCCTCGGCAAAATTGCTAACGAGTAGACAATCTGCCCAGATTCACGAAGTAGCAAAAGTAGAGCTCGATTGACTCAAGCTAGGGTGCTCCATAATTGCAAACAAAGACATGGATGGATAGAGAACTACAAGATTAACAAAACATCCTTACTGATCATCCTCAAAAGAGGCACGAATCACTAGGAAACAACATGAACATATGGCCATATGAGATAAAGAGGTTAAGGACTTAGTGGAAATGCTAAGTCCCTGAAATCAGCATTACCAAGTGCCTCACTTTGCAAGCTTGTGCTAGTCACCACACACATCACAAAAATACATGGGTTGCACCTCTGGAAAGATGGCAACACCCTTAACAAAACATATGTAGAGCACCTGGGCATATCATGCACACAACAATCATGGCAAAAATGACAAATATCTAATTGGAGCAGCAGATCTGACAATAAACTCAAATAGCACTCTTCTAACAGCATTTCGGGCATCAAGATGAACTCAAATGAAAATGATGCAGTGAGATGAAATGATGTACTCTCTGAGACGAACATTTTGATATGCTATATGCCCAAAACGGAGCAACGGACGATGAGTTATGGCATGGTGAACATGGGCATATTAATCTGGAAACTCCGGTGACTTAGTAGAAAATTAGACCTCGCGGGAACCGGGACGAGGAGGACCCGGGACGAGGAGATCCGGGCGAGGCGAGGTCGTTTGGATGGCTGGCCCGGTGGATCTGGTCCACCCGGACCGGATCTGGCCGGTGAAGCTCCGGCGAGCTCAAATGCTCCGGCGAGGGACAGCAGTGGCGAGGCGGGCGCCGGCGGAGGTGGTTCGGCCAGCGGCGGAGCTCGGCGAGCCCGGGCACGAGGCGCAGACCCCGATGGCGGTGCGGGGAGGCGCATGCGACGGCGGCGGAGCCACGCGGCGGAGACGGCGGCGCAACTCTGGCGGAAGCCGAGGCGGCGGCGAAGACGGCTTCCGGCGGCGACGGGCGGCGCGAAGAGGCAGCGGGGAGGAAGAGGCACTCGGGCGGCGGCGCGGGATCTGGCCCGGTTCAGCCCCGCGCGGGCCGGATCTAGGCCGACGGGCTTCGGCGGCGGGGAGGAGAGAGAGAGGGCGGTGGGAGGTGAGGTGGCGCGCTTCGGTTGGTTGGCGGCGGCGGGATGACTTGGCGCGCTGTGATTAGCCAGAGCGACATGGAGGCTGGACATGTCCGGCGCGGTCGAACATATCCGGCGGCGCGAGGAAGAAGACGCTAGGGTTCATCCGCGAATTTTTGGGGGGAGGTGCAAATATATAGGTAGAGGGAGCTAGGAGAGTCCAAATGAGTTGCGGTTTGCGGCCACGCGATCATGATCGAACGCTCTAGATGATGGAGAGGGTTTAGGTGGGTTTTGGGCCAAATTGGTGGGGTGTTGGGCTGCAACACACACGAGGCCTTCTCGGTCCCTCGGTTAACCTTTGGAGTATCAAACGAAGTCCAAATGGTACAAAACTTGACAGGCGGTCTACCGGTAGTAAACCAGGCCGCATGGCAAGTCTCGGTCCAATCCGGAAATGTTAAATACCCACACACGAAAGAAAGGTAGAAATGACCACCGGAGGAGAACGGAGCGCCGGAATGCAAAACGGACAACGGGGAAAATGCTCGGATGCATGAGATGAACATGTATGCAAATGAAATGCGCGTGATGACATGATATGCAATGCATGACACGCAAGCAATGACAAGGCAAACAACAGCGAATAACTGGACGACACCTGGCACATGGGTCTCGGGGCGTTACATGCTGCTCCATGATAGCATGCCAAGTTTCATGAATTTCAGACGAGTTTTGGATTTACTAGAATTTAAAAACCAGGCATCTCAATGTTTGCGGCCAAGTGAAGGTGGCAGGTTGTTTGACATTCATTCCCATTTCTTGCATGGGACCTAAGCATGCACCCAAGGACAAAAGATTTGATTTTTCAACCAATTTATACACATCGGAGAATGTGCATGTAGTTCAAATTGGAATTATGCACATAAATGCATTGAAAACTCACTTAATGCATAAAAATGTCCAAACGAACCCCAAAAAATCACAAAAAATAACACAACACACTCGTTGTTCTATGTTGACACGAGAAAAAATTTGAAAGCAATAAGAGGCAATGGATATCGTTTCGCCCCCAAAGTTGGGGCGTTCCCTACCGAAACCATCATGCTTGTTGTGAGAAGCTCTGGTTTGTGGGAAGCATATACCCAAACTTGCCCCAAATGGGACAAAAAATTTACCAGGGCATGTTGATGCTTCTCCATGATAGCATGCCAATTTTCATGAATTTCAGACGAGTTTTGGATTTACTAGAATTTAAAAACCAAGCATCTCAATGTTTTGCCGGAAATCAACGGTGGCAGGGTGTTTGAAATTCATTCCCATTTATTGCATGGGACCTAAGCATGCACCCAAGGACAAATATTTGATTTTTCAACCAATTTATATGCACTGGAGCATGTGCATGTAGTTCAAATTTGAATTATGCACATAAATGCATTGAAAACTCACTTAATGCATAAAAATGTCCACACGAACCCCGAAAAATCACAAAAAATAACACAACACTCCTGTTGTTCTATGTTGACACGATTAATTTTTTGAAAGCAATAAGAGGCAATGGATATCGTTTTGTCCCCAAAGGTGGGGCGTTCCCTACCGAAACCATCATGCTTGTTGTGAGAAGCTCTGGTTTGTGATAAGCATATACCCAAAGCTGCCCCCAATGGGATAAAAAATTTACCACAGCATGTTGATGCCCCTCCATGATAGCATTCCAAGTTTCATGATTTTCAGACAAGTTTTGGATTTACTAGAATTTAAAAACCAAGCATCTCAATGTTTTGCCGGCAATCAACAGTGCCCTGGTGTTCGAAATTCATTCCCATTTCTTGCATGGGACCTAAGCATGCACCCAAGGACACATATTTGATTTTTCAACCAATTTATATGCACTGGAGCATGTGCATGTAGTTCAAATTTGAATTATGCACATAAATGCATTGAAAACTCACTTAATGCATAAAAATGTCCACACGAACCCCGAAAAATCACAAAAAATAACACAACACTCCTGTTGTTCTATGTTGACACGATTAATTTTTTGAAAGCAATAAGAGGCAATGGATATCGTTTTGTCCCCAAAGGTGGGGCGTTCCCTACCGAAACCATCATGCTTGTTGTGAGAAGCTCTGGTTTGTGATAAGCATATACCCAAAGCTGCCCCCAATGGGATAAAAAATTTACCACAGCATGTTGATGCCCCTCCATGATAGCATTCCAAGTTTCATGATTTTCAGACAAGTTTTGGATTTACTAGAATTTAAAAACCAAGCATCTCAATGTTTTGCCGGCAATCAACAGTGCCCTGGTGTTCGAAATTCATTCCCATTTCTTGCATGGGACCTAAGCATGCACCCAAGGACACATATTTGATTTTTCAACCAATTTATATGCACTGGAGCATGTGCATGTAGTTCAAATTTGAATTATGCACATAAATGCATTGAAAACTCACTTAATGCATAAAAATGTCCAGACGAACCCCGAAAAATCACAAAAAATAACACAACACTCCTGTTGTTCTATGTTGACACGAGAATTTTTTTTGAAAGCAATAAGAGGCAATGGATATTGTTTTGTCCCCAAAGGTGGTGCATTCCTTACCGAAACCATCCACATGGTGCGGTTGCGAGTGCCGCCACATGGATAAACCCAATTCTTGCACGACATCTTTGCTAATGGCGTTAGTAAAGCTGCCGCCATCAATTATCACCTTACATGCCTGATCTTTGATCATGCACTATGTTTTAAAAACACTCCACCGCTGTCCCTTTGCACCGCCACCATCTTTCGCCTTCTCCACCAAAAGATTCATCCCATCAGTCGGTGCGTTAACCTTTTCCTTTATTTCTTCTTCATCTTCTCTTCTTTTCTGCAAACGACTTTTCAAATCTTCCATGAACACATCCACTCGCATAGGAATAAAACAAACTTGTTGGCCCTTCCATAATAAAGAGTAACTGTTTTTCTTGGAATTCCGAACAGCCCCAACACTTTTGCACCATGGGTTCCCAAGTAGGAGATGGCACGACACCATGGGCATAGGGCAAACATGAAAAAAATTCCGCACAACAATATTTTCCCAGATAAAAAATTAGCAAAATCTGATGCGTAATTTTGATTTCACCATTGAACCACTTCAGCGTATACGGTCTTTCAAGAGGTGACATCTTCAGTCCCAACTTTTCCACCACCTCGATGCTCACCATGTTGACTGCAGTACTCTCGTCGATCGTCAGATTGACACGTCGTTCGTTCACGACGCAACGAGTGTGAAAAAGAACAACCTCACCGCTGCCTTCCTCCTGCATCAATATGTGTTTGCTCAACATGTTGATGCTCGCCTCTGCAGACAATATTTGAAACTGAATCGCCGTGACTAACCTTTGCTCTGAATACCACTTGATGGGACACAGACTAGCGAGATGCTAATTTGTGCGCGTAGACGGCCTGATCTTTCACGGCGATGCTTGATCAACAGTTCACCCCCTCTTCCTCGTCGCAACCTTCAAGATAATTTTCACCCGCATACGAAAATACATGATTGAAAATAATGACCCCTCGGATCAGCACGTAGGCGTCGATGTGATGATCAACCCTCCGTTGCTAGTAAATTTCCACGACGGGAAAATCATAGATAATACACAAAATATTGCCGCCCGTAACTCGGACGTTTTTCTGTATATGTCATACTCGAAATAAAACTTAAAACTGATCTTCCCTTACATCGGCCGAAGCCAGCCTTTTATATGGCTTAAATCACGTACGTCTAAAGCTAAGAAAATATATGGACTCCTAAAAGGTTAAACTAATTAATGACTAAATCCCAACAGAAGCCAAACTCACCTACGTAACAAACTAGTGGACACAAATCAAAGGAATAAAAAAAACTACTTGGAAGGAACGGTTTCCAACATGACATATCTAGGAGGTGTCCTAAAATTTGGTAGCACCTTGTCACGTATATGATCTTTTTTTATCTCATGTTTCCTTCTCTGATGCACATCTCTTAGCTGATACGATTTTAACTGATGTTTATAATTAAAACATGCCCGATCCCTTGCCTTGCGGCGAGCTAATCCTTCTTCTCTTGGTCGTATAATTCTAGATTTCATGCGTACAGGACCATCCACCAATGTGCCAATCACATTCCTTGATTCTAATGCATGCGTAAGACAATTGATCTTTGGGGTGCCAATTAAAGAACTAATTTTTGGTCCACACAACTGACGCACACAACCATCATTTCCTTGATGAAATATGGTTGCATGTATAATATCATTTTCTACAACTTTTCTATTTTCTTGGCTTAATTCTTTAACTTTCTTAGCTTGAATAGTATCAATAATAGAAGTTGTCGTGCCCATATCACTTGTTTTCAATGTTCACTGATAATTACCTCTCAAACCACCTCTGTGGTCAGGAGGCGAGGGAAGTTTTCATACGACACCCACGGTTCAATATTGAAGTGTTCCTGAAGATGTCAAAGGATGGACAGTCAATCATCCACAGGCACTGGCCTAAAGTTGCAAAGACCTTCAACATGAATGAAGGCTCAATATTCGCCTTCCGCTTCAGCAGTTTTCCAAATGAGATGCATCTCTCTATGTACTGTCTATGATGCTAATTTTGAAAGGTTCTAGATATTGCATGTGAAACTTGCTGCTGGTGCAGTTGTGTAATGGGGTAGGTGAGTGCTGAAGTTATATCATGTTGTACTCCGATGTATTTCAATTATGAAATCCTGCTTTCTTAATATGGAAATGGTATATATTATGTGCTTAATATGAATGTCAATTAGATTAGTAAATGGATTAATAATAATAGGGCAATTAGCTTGCTAATTGGCCAATTAGCTTGCTAATTGGGTTTTCCCATTGCAAACGGTTAATGAGAAAACGCCGTGGGTGATGACCTCAGGCAACACACATAGTTTCTAGGAATAAACCATGTTGGATCAATGAAAAATCACACACGACATTCTCTTCAAAACTGTTTGCGTTACGCCACCTTGCGCATTCGTTTTCCTTGTAGTGACTGTGTGGGACGTATATACGAACGGAAACGTTTATTGGTGACTGGCTGTGTGGGATGTACTTATGACCGGAAATGATTTTGCCTGTATAATTGTATTTTTTGGCACTATTGTACGTATTTCTGTATTGGAGTGCTCGCCGGTCGCACACGACCTCATTTTGCCGAGCGTGTGTGCCAGGAGGGCATATCCCCAACGGTTTCTGGGTCGTGTGGGAAGGACCCCCCATCGCCCGCCCACACTCACTTCGCGACGGTTCCGAATGCCGTCGCGGAAAGGGGTTAAAAACCGTTTGTTTAGGACTGACGCGTACCAGTGACCTATCGGTATCTTTGAGGATGTGCCCGTTGTTGTTACTAATGTTATTATTTTGACTGACTTTGTTATACTTGAGATGCCCGAGGATGACAACATGTCGATTATCCTTAGTAGACCCTTCTTGAATACTGCAGGGGCTGTTATTGATTGTAATAAAAGCAAGGTCACTTTTCATGTTAATGGTAATGAGCATACAATGCACTTTCCGAAGAAGTAATTCCAAGTGAATGGTGTTAATGTTATTGAAAAATCTCCGACAATCACTATTGGAAGTTTTCAAATACCTTTACCTACTGTCAAAAAGAAATATGAAGTGCTTATTGTTGGGGACATGGATATCCCTGTTGAGGTAACTTAGTGATTTACGAAAGTTCTTCGGTTTCATGCTAATCAAAAGTGGCTGTTAATAAGACTTGATCAACCTTATTAATGGATCATTTTTGAGCGGTATGAAGTTGATGAATTTAGTAAGCACTACCTTTTGTCCCTACCTTTTATTTTCTGTTTATATTAGTTAAATAAAATAAAAAATGCCATGTTTTGTCTGTTTTCTGATTTTCCCGTGCAATAAAAAATGACCCAAAAATAAAAGTTCTCAGAATGCGCTGAAAATTTAATACGATTTTTTCTAAATATTTCTAAATTTTTGATGCAAATAACATCAGAGGGAGGTGCACCAGGTGGGCACAACCCACCTGGGCGCGCTAGGACCCCGAGGCGCCCTGGTGGGTTGTGGTCCCCATGTGGGCCCCCTCACTTATCTCTTCATACCACATCATCACCTATCTCCAGAAAAAAATCTCCATTTCTCTCTCTCCCGTGTTCTTGCTCTCAAACCCGCGGATTTCGATCTCTTTGCTCGAAGCTCTGTTTTTGAAACTATTTCGAGGGATTGTTGCTTGGTATCTGACTCCACCGTTTGTCCAATTAGTTTTTGTTTTAGTGGTTTATATTTTGAATAATTAGCTACTCTTGGTGCTGCTGTAGATGGGCTTGCATGTTGAATTCTTAGTGTTCTAAGTAGTTTGAATGCTTGCTATGGCCTCTATGTATCCTTATGAGTAGTTGGTATCATTTTTGTTGAGAAAATTTTGTGGGCTAATAAATTTCAGAATTTTGTTCATAGGAAAACCATGAATATCTTTAGGAAGTTTGGCTCTAAGAAGAAATCCAAGGGTGTTATTGGGGATTCATCCGATAATGATCTTCATCCTCGGAGGTTGGCGGAAGTACGACCGTGTGAATGGCCGCACACCCCATTCCTGGAAGAGGCCAGAATCCTTTAGGAGTTCATGCAATATATTGCTAATGCCGGCCTCACTGACTTCATCATAGATGAGTGTGAAAAGCACCAAATCCTCACAAACATCTTTGTTCAGAGTTTTGCTTTCCTGCCTAGGAATAATCCTCCTAAAGTGAGCTTTGATTTATATGCTGAAAACCATCAGATACCACTTACTGAATTTTGTAACATATGCATGATCCCTTCTGATGGGAACTTGGCCAAGCCTAGGCCGGCTGAGTTTGAGGCCTTTTATCGCACTTTGACAGTGGGAGATGAGAGAGGGGTGTCAGCTATCACTGTCGCTGGTTTGCATTTTCCTGCGGTGCATTACTTTGCTCTTTTCATTGCAAAATGCTTGCTTGCTATGGAGAAGGTGGGTGCGCTCAGCTCACCAGACCTTGCTGTTTTGCGTCGTGCATTAGAGGGCGACAACACTTATAGCTTGGGAGCTATTGTGGCTCGTCGCCCCCACCTAAATAAATCCAAGGGTAAAGTTCATGGTGGGATTTATGCTACTCCTTTGGCGGCTCACTTCGAGGTTGAGATACGCCCTCATGATTACCCTCTGACAAAGGTTTACCTAGACCGTGCTGCCATGGATCACCACCATTTTACTGATGATAGATTTCCTGACATTCCTATTCCTTATAACCTGGTTTTTAGTATTGAAACTCGTGATATTATTCCACTACCTTCTCCTGCTTTGTTTGACTTTGTTGCCAGGGGCGGATATAGGATCATGCCTGCAGACATCATCGCCTACCGGAATGCTCAGGCTGTTGCGGAAGTAGAGGAGTGTTGGAAATATGCCCTAGAGGCAATAATAAAATGGTTATTGTTGTATTTCCTTGTTCATGATAATTGTCTATTGTTCATGCTATAATTGTATTAACCGGAAACCATAATACATGTGTGGATACATAGACAACACCATGTCCCTAGTAAGCCTCTAGTTGACTAGCTCGTTGATCAATAGATGGTTACGGTTTCCTGACCATGGACATTGGATGTCGTTGATAACGGGATCACATCATTAGGAGAATGATGTGATGGACAAGACCCAATCCTAAGCCTAGCACAAGATCGTGTAGTTCGTATGCTAAAGCTTTTCTAATGTCAAGTATCATTTCCTTTAGACCATGAGATTGTGCAACTCCCGGATACCGTAGGAATGCTTTGGGCGTACCAAACGTCACAACGTAACTGGGTGGCTATAAAGGTGCACTACGGGTATCTCCGAAAGTGTCTGTTGGTTTGGCACGAATCGAGACTGGGATTTGTCACTCCCTGTAAACGGAGAGGTATCTCTGGGCCCACTCGGTAGGACATCATCATAATGTGCACAATGTGACCAAGGAGTTTATCATGGGATGATGTGTTACGGAACGAGTAAAGAGACTTGCCGGTAACGAGATTGAACAAGGTATCAGGATACCGACGATCGAATCTCGGGCAAGTACTATACCGGTAGACAAAGGGAATTGTATACGGGATTGACTGAATCCTTGACATTGTGGTTCATCCGATGAGATCATTGTGGAACATGTGGGAGCCAACATGGGTATCCAGATCCCGCTGTTGGTTATTGACCAGAGAGATGTCTCGGACATGTCTGCATTAGTCCCGAGCCTGTAGGGTCTACACACTTAAGGTTCAATGACGCTAGGGTTATAGGGAAAGTATGTACGCGCTTACCGAATGTTGTTCGGAGTCCTGTATGAGATCCCGGACGTCACGAGGAGTTCCGGAATGGTCCGAAGGTGAAGATTTATATATTGGACGAAGGGTTTTGGAGTCCGGATGTGTTCCGGAGGTACCTGGTGATGACCAGCATGACCGAAAGGTGTTTCGGGAGCCCCGACCAGTGTTGGGGGGCTTCATGGGCCAAGGGAAGGGGGCAAACCAGCCCACTAAGGGGCTGTGGGCCCCCTCACCTATTCCCACGTGACCAGGGGGTTTGGGGTACCCCATCTAGGGTTCCCACCTCCTGGCTTGGGGGCCAAGTCACCCAAGGGGGAGATCCCATCTGCCCTGGCCGCCGCCCCCCTAGGGGAAACCCTAGGGCGCCTCCCCTTGCCCTTGCCCCTATATATAGTGGAGGTTTTGGGGCTGCACAACACACGAGCCTCTCTCTCCCAAGGCGCAGCCCTACCTCTCTCCCTCCTCGTCTCTCGTAGTGCTTGGCGAAGCCCTGCTGGAGTACCGCGCTCCTCCACCACCACCACGCCGTCGTGCTGCTGCTGGACGGAGTCTTCCCCAACCTCTCCCTCTCTCCTTGCTGGATCAATGCATGGGAGACGCCACCGGGCTGCACGTGTGTTGAACGCGGAGGCACCGTTGTTCGGCGCTTAGATCGGAATCGACCGCGATCTGAATCGCTACGAGTACGACTACCTCATCCGCGTTCTAGTAACGCTTCCGCTTAGCGATCTACAAGGGTATGTAGATGCACTCCCCTTCCCCTCGTTGCTAGATTACTCCATAGATTGATCTTGGTGATGCGTAGAAAATTTTAAATTTCTGCTACGATCCCCAATAGTGGCATCATGAGCTAGGTCTATGCGTAGATTCTATGCACGAGTAGAACACAAAGTAGTTGTGGGCGATGATTTGTTCAATTTGCTTGCCATTATTAGTGTTATCTTGATTCGGCGGCATTGTGGGATGAAGCGGTCCGAACCGACCTTACACGTACACTTACGTGAGACAGGTTCCACCGATGGACATGCACTTGATGCATAAGGTGGCTGGCGGGTGTCTGTCTCTCCCACTTTAGTCGGATCGGATTCGATGAAAAGGGTCCTTATGAAGGGTAAATAGCAATTGGCATATCACCGTTGTGGTTTTGCATAGGTAAGAAACATTCTTGCTAGAAACCCGTAGCAGCCATGTAAAACATGCAACAACAATTAGAGGACGTCTAACTTGTTTTTGCAGGGTATGCTATGTGATGTGATATGGCCAAAAGGATGTGATGAATGATATATGTGATGTATGATATTGATCATGTTCTTGTAATAGGAATCACGACTTGCATGTCGACGAGTATGACAACCGGCAGGAGCCATAGGAGTTGTCTTAATTTATTTATGACATGCGTGTCAATGAAAACGCCATGTAATTACTTTACTTTATTGCTAACCGTTAGCCATAGTAGTAGAAGTAATAGTTGGCGAGGAAACTTCATGAAGACACGATGATGGAGATCATGATGATGGAGATCATGGTGTCATGCCGGTGACGATGGTGTTCATGCTGCGCCTCGAAGATGGAGATCAAAGGCGCAAGATGATATTGGCCATATCATGTCACTTTATGATTTGCATGTGATGTTTGTCATGTTTACATCTTATTTTCTTAGAACGACGGTAGCATAAATAAGATGATCCCTCGCAATAATTTCAAGAAAGTGTTCCCCCTAACTGTGCACCGTTGCTAAGGTCCGTTGTTCCGAAGCACCACGTGATGATCGGGTGTGATAGGTTCTAACGTTCACATACAACAGGTGTAAGCCAGATTTACACACACAATAAACTTAGGTTAACTTGACGAGCCTAGCATGTACAGGCATGGCCTCAGAACACGGAAGACCGAAAGGTCGAACATGAGTCGTATAGTGGATACGATCAACATGAAGATGTTCACCGATGATGACTAGTCCGTCTCACGTGATGATTGGACATGGCCTAGTTGACTCGGATCATGTATCACTTAGATGACTAGAGGGATGTCTATCTAAGTGGGAGTTCATTGAATAATTTGATTAGATGAACTTAATTATCATGAACATAGTCAAAAGGTCTTTGCAAATTATGTCATAGCTCACGCTTTGGTTCTACTGTTTTAGATATGTTCCTAGAGAAAATTTAGTTGAGAGTTGACAGTAGCAATTATGTGGACTGGGTCCGTGAACTGAGGATTGTCCTCATTGCTGCACAAAAGGGTTATGTCCTTAATGCACCGCTCAGTGTGTTGAACCTCGAGCATCGTCTGTAGATGTTGGGAAACATCTGACATGCACGTTTTGATGACTATGTGATAGTTCAGTATGTAATACTAACGGCTTAGAATTGTGGCACCAAAGACGTTTTTGAAATGTCGCAGAACATATGAGATGTTCCAAAGACTGAAATTGGAATTTCAGACTAGTGCCCACGTCAAGAGGTATGAGACCTCTGACAAGTTTCTTAAGCCTGCAAACTAAGGGAGAAAAACTCAATCGTTGAGCATGCGATCGGATTGTCTGAGTACTGCAATCGCTTGAATCGAGTGGGAGTTAATCTTCCAGATGACATAGTGATGGTTCTCCATAGTCACTGCCACCAAGCTATTGGAGCTTTGTGATGAACTATAATATATCAGGGATAGACATGATGATCCTTGAGCAACTGGTGATGTTTGACACCGCGAAAGTAGAAATCAAGTAGGAGCATCAATTGTTGATGGTTAAACCACTAGTTTCAAGAAGGGCAAGGGAAAGAAGGGATACTTCATGAGATGGCAAATCAGTTGCTGCTCTAGTGAAGAAACCCAAGGTTGAACCAAACCCGAGACTAAGTGCTTCTATAATGAGGGGAATGGTCACTAAAGCAGAACTACCCTAGATACTTGGTAGACGAGAAGGCTGGCAAGGTCAACAGAAGTATTTTGGATATACGTCATATTATTGTGTACTTTACTAGTACTCCTAGTAGCACCAGGGTAATAAATACCGGTTCGGTTGCTAAGCGTTAGTAACTCGAAATAAAAGGCTGCGGAGACTAGCTAAAGGTGAGATGACGATATGTGTTGGAAGTGTTTCCAAGGTTGATGTGATCAAACATCGCACGCTCCCTCTACCATCGGGATTGGTGTTAAACCGAAATAATTGTTATTTGGTGTTTGCGTTGAGCATAGATATGACTGGATTATGTTTATCGCCACACGGTTATTCATTTAAGGAGAATAATGGTTACTCTATTTATTTGAATAATACCTTCAATGGTCTTGCACCTAAAATGAATGGTTTATTGAATCTCGATCGTAGTGATACACATGTTCATGCCAAAAGATATAAGATAGTAATGATAGTACCACGTACTTGTGGCACTGCCATTTGAGTCATGTTGGTATAAAACGCGTGAAGAAGATCCATGTTGATGGATCTTTGGACTCACTCGTTTTTGAAAAGATTGAGACATGCGGACCATGTCTATTGGTAGATATGCATGAAGAAACTCCATGCAGATGGATCGTTTGGAGTCACTTGATTTTGAATCACTTGAGACATGCAAATCATACCACATGGGCAAGATGACTGAAAGGCCTCGTTTTCAGTAAGATGGAACAAGAAAGCAGCTTGTTGGAAGTAATACATTTTGATGTGTGCAGTCCAATGAGTGCTGAGGCACGCAGTGGATATCATTATGTTCTTACTTCACAGATGATTTGAGTAGATGCTGAGTATATTTACTTGATGAAACACAAGTCTGAATTATTGAAAGGTTTAAGTAATTTCAGAGAGAAGTTGAAGATCGTCGTGACAAGATGATAAAATGTCTATGATATGATCATAGAGATGAATATCTGAGTTACAAGTTTGGCACATAATTAAGACATTGTGGAAATTGTTTCACAACTAATACCGCCTGGACCACCATAGTGTGATGGTGTGTCCGAACATCACAACTGCACCCTATTGGATATGGTGCATACCATGATGTCTCTTATTGAATTACCACTATCGTTTATGGGTTAGGCATTAGAGACAACCACACTCACTTTAAATAGGGCACCACACAATTCCGTTGAGACGACATCCTATGAACTATGGTTTAGAGAAACCTAAGCTGTCGTTTCTTAAAAGTTTGGGGCTGCGATGCTTATGTGAAAAAGTTTCAGGCTGATAAGCTCGAACCCAAAGCGGATAAATACATCTTCATAGAATACCCAAAAATAGTTGGGTATACCTCCTATTTCAGATCCGGAAGCAAAAGTGATTGTTTCTAGAAACGGGTCCTTTCTCGAGGAAAAGTTTCTCTCAAAAGAATTGAGTGGGAGGATGGTGGAGACTTGATGAGGTTATTGAACCGTCACTTCAACTAGTGTGTAGCAGGGCACAGGAAGTTGTTCCTGTGGCACCTACACCAATTGAAGTGGAAGCTTATGATAGTGATCATGAAACTTCAGATCAAGTCACTACCAAACCTCATAGGTCGACAAGGATGCGTACTACTTCAGAGTGGTATGTAATCCTGTCTTGGAAGTCATGTTGCTAGACAACAATGAACCTATGAGCTATGGAGAAGCAATGGTGGGCCCGGATTCTGACGAATGGCTCGAGGCCATAAAATCTGAGAGAGGATCCATGTATAAAAACAAAGTATAGACTTTGGAAGAACTACTTGATGGTCGTAAGGCTGTTGGGTGCAGATGGATTTTAAAAGGAAGACGAACAATGATGGCAAGTGTCACCATTAAGAAAGCTCGACTTGTCGTTAAGATGTTTTCTGACAAGTTCAAGGAGTCTGTTGGAATTATGTTAGCAGTTACTGCATTATTTATGAAATCTTGCAGATAGGATGTCAAAACATTGTTTTCTCGACGTTTTTCTTGAGGAAAGGTTGTATGTGATACAACCAGAAGGTTTTGTCAATCCTGAAAGATGCTAACAAGTATGCAAAGCTCCAGCAATCCTTCTAAGGATTGGAGTAAGCATCTCGGAATTGGAATGTACGCTTTGATGAGATGATCAAAGATTTTGGGTTTATACAAAGTTTATGAGAAATTTGTATTTTCATAGAAGTGAGTGGGAGCACTATAGAATTTTTGATGAGTATATGTTGTTAACATATTATTGATCAGAAATGATGTAGAATTTCTGGAAAGCATACATGGTTATTTGAAAAGTGTTTTTCAATGGAAAACCTGGATTAAGCTAATTGAACATTGAGCATTAAGATCTATAAGGATAGAACAAAAAACGCTTAATAGTACTTTCAAATGAATACATACCGTGACAAGATTTTGAAGGAGTTCAAAATAGACCGGCAAAGTTCTTGGCTGTGTTACAAGGTATGAGCATTGAGTAAGACTCAAGACCTGACCACGGCAGAAGAGAGAGAAAGGACGAAGGTCATCCCCTATGCTTTAGACATAGGCTCTACAGTATGCTATGCTGTGTACCGCACCTGAAGTGTGCCTTGCCATGAGTCAGTCAAGGGGTACAAGAGTGATCCAGGAATGGATCACATGACAGCGGTCAAACTTATCCTTAGTAACTAGTGGACTAAGGAATTTTCTCGATTATGGAGGTGGTAAAAGAGTTCGTCGTAAATGGTTACGTCGATGCAAACTTTGACTCTAATCCGGATGACTCTGAGTAGTAAACCGGATTCGTATAGTAGAGCAGATATTTGGAATAGCTCCATGTAGTGCGTGGTACCTGCATCTACAAGATGACATAGAGATTTGTAAAGCACACATGGATCTGAAAGGTTCAGGCCCATTGACTAATAAACCTCTCTCACAAGCGATATATGAACAAACCCCATGGGTGTTGGATTCATTACAATCACATAGTGATGTGAACTAGATTATTGACTCTAGTGCAAGTGGGAGACTGTTGGAAATATGCCCTAGAGGCAATAATAAAATGGTTACTGTTGTATTTCCTTGTTCATGATAATTTTCTATTGTTCATGCTATAATTGTATTAACCGGAAACCATAATACATGTGTGGATACATAGACAACACCATGTCCCTAGTAAGCCTCTAGTTGACTAGCTCGTTGATCAATAGATGGTTACGGTTTCCTGACCATGGACATTGGATGTCGTTGATAACGGGATCACATCATTAGGAGAATGATATGATGGACAAGACCCAATCCTAAGCCTAGCACAAGATCGTGTAGTTCGTATGCTAAAGCTTTTCTAATGTCAAGTATCATTTCCTTAGACCATGAGATTGTGCAACTCCCGGATACCGTAGGAATGCTTTGGGTGTACCAAACGTCACAACGTAACTGGGTGGCTATAAAGGTGCACTACGGGTATCTCCGAAAGTGTCTGTTGGTTTGGCACGAATCGAGACTGGGATTTGTCACTCCCTGTAAACGGAGAGGTATCTCTGGGCCCACTCGGTAGGACATCATCATAATGTGCACAATGTGACCAAGGAGTTTATCATGGGATGATGTGTTACGGAACGAGTAAAGAGACTTGCCGGTAACGAGATTGAACAAGGTATCAGGATACCGACGATCGAATCTCGGGCAAGTACTATACCGGTAGACAAAGGGAATTGTATACGGGATTGACTGAATCCTTGACATTGTGGTTCATCCGATGAGATCATTGTGGAACATGTGGGAGCCAACATGGGTATCCAGATCCCGCTGTTGGTTATTGACCAGAGAGATGTCTCGGACATGTCTGCATTAGTCCCGAGCCTGTAGGGTCTACACACTTAAGGTTCAATGACGCTAGGGTTATAGGGAAAGTATGTACGCGCTTACCGAATGTTGTTCGGAGTCCTGTATGAGATCCCGGACGTCACGAGGAGTTCCGGAATGGTCCGAAGGTGAAGATTTATATATTGGACGAAGGGTTTTGGAGTCCGGAAGTGTTCCGGAGGTACCTGGTGATGACCAGCATGACCGAAAGGTGTTTCGGGAGCCCCGACCAGTGTTGGGGGGCTTCATGGGCCAAGGGAAGGGGGCAAACCAGCCCACTAAGGGGCTGTGCGCCCCCTCACCTATTCCCATGTGACCAGGGGGTTTGGGGCACCCCATCTAGGGTTCCCACCTCCTGGCTTGGGGGCCAAGTCACCCAAGGGGGAGATCCCATCTGCCCTGGCCGCCGCCCCCCTAGGGGAAACCCTAGGGCACCTCCCCTTGCCCTTGCCCCTATATATAGTGGAGGTTTTGGGGCTGCACAACACACGAGTCTCTCTCTCCCAAGGCGCAGCCCTACCTCTCTCCCTCCTCGTCTCTCGTAGTGCTTGGCGAAGCCCTGCTGGAGTACCGCGCTCCTCCACCACCACCACGCCATCGTGCTACTGCTGGACGGAGTCTTCCCCAACCTCTCCCTCTCTCCTTGCTGAATCAAGGCATGGGAGACGTCACCGGGCTGCACGTGTGTTGAACGCGGAGGCGCCGTTGTTCGGCGCTTAGATCGGAATCGACCGCGATCTAAATCGCTACGAGTACGACTACCTCATCCGTGTTCTAGTAACGCTTCCGCTTAGCGATCTACAAGGGTATGTAGATGCACTCCCCTTCCCCTCGTTGCTATATGCGTAGAAAATTTTAAATTTCTGCTATGATCCCCAATAAGGAGGAGCCTCAACAATGGGATCAGTGGATGCTTGCTCCTCAGTACCCCTACTACCATCCAGACTTCTGATCGACTACCAAGTTAGGCCAAAAGACTAAGCTTGGTGGAGTACATGTTTCCCACCGACATTACATTCATGTTCACTTATTTATCTTGTCGGTGTTCACACTTTTTCATTGTATCATCCATGTTTAATTTTTTTTCTTGCTTTCTTCTTGTGTGTTTGAAAAACTTTAGAAAAACAAAAAAAATTAGTTGTAGCTAGTTTACTTTCAATGCATGCTTAGATGTAGTATTAAAAAGAAAACCCAAAAAGATTTCCTTGTTCTTCTTTTGCTTGTTGGGAGCTTTCCCGTGTAAATAGTTTTTTCTTGTTTTTGCTTGGCTTGTTCAAGAAAACCAAAATCTCCAAAAATATTTGAGTGTGTTTCTGAATTTCTTTTCTTTTTATCTGAGTTGTACCAAGGAGAAGACCATGATGATAACGTTGAGTGACTCTCTTATGAATAACTGTTGAACTAATAAAGAGCCCATTTTACCTTGTCTTCTCCTGTTGAATAAAATGTTTGCAGATTCCAGCTTAGTCCATGGCACTCTTGCACTATTATTATTTTCACATCGTTCGGTCATGCAAGTGAAAGGAAATAATGACGATATTCGATGAACTGGTCGTGGGAGAGAGAAACTGGTATGAACTCGACTTGTTCTGTTTATGTAAATATGTTTAACCTAGTATCCATGATTCAGCCCATTATGATTAAACATGTTTGCAATGACAATTAGGGATTATAGTTTCTCATGGCATGCATAAGTAGCTGGGAGTGAATAATGATTTATCTTGGATATCAACATTGCGTTAAAATGATTGTGATGTAGTATGATGATATGGTATCCACCTCTAAATGTTCGAGTGGCTTGACTTGGCACATGTTCATGCATGTAGTTGAACCAAAACCAACATAGTCTCTATGATATTTATGTTCATGGTGATCATATCCTACTCATGCTAGTGTCCAATGTTACTTATGCATAATGCATGATCATGATCGTTGTTGCTCTCTAGCTGGCCGCTTCTCAATATAATTGCTACTGTACTAAGTGGGGATTCTGCTTGTACATCAAAAACCTTGAACCCAAAGTTATTCCAGATGAGTCCACCATACCTACCTATATGCGGTATTACCATGCCATCCTAAATAAATTTGCATGTCCCACCTCTAAAAAACTTCTAAAAATATATCCATTTTGTGTGCCTGGATCGTTCATGGAACGACAGGAGGTGGTCGGTATCTTCCATGCTAAGCGGGTTATTCTCAAGTCGAATGTTTATTCACTCGCCATCGCACGAGAAAACAGTGGTAATAGGGATGCTCAGTCCCAAACTGCAAACACAAAAAGAGTTAATCGCTCAAACAATCAAACAAAAACTCCCAATGGAGTCAAAACCTTTACTTTTTATCGCTTGGGAACCGTCACTAGCTTGTTTAGCATGGGAGATATTGATAACTGATTGTCGTGAAGTAAATGAGAAGGGTGCATGTCTCAAAATTTCATTTATCTCTGTTTTAAAAACTTGAGCTCTGGCACCTCTGCAAATCACGGCTTCCCTCTATGAAGGGACTAGC
The DNA here is from genome assembly GCF_003073215.2 of Triticum urartu. Classification (NCBI taxonomy): domain Eukaryota; kingdom Viridiplantae; phylum Streptophyta; class Magnoliopsida; order Poales; family Poaceae; genus Triticum; species Triticum urartu. The sequence continues at coordinate 152,827,125 of NC_053022.1, read as the reverse complement.
TATTTACTTTTATGTTGTGTCATCACCTTCTAAAACAAGCGCTAGAACCTGAGAGCGCAGCTGTCATGACTTATGCATTGTGTGTAGCTAATGTTGGGTGCATCATGACTGGATCTTTTCTACCATGAATTACAATGTTTAGTCGCTGCTTGGACTTTGGAGGTGCTCTGCATTTATGTTTTGCGGTCTCAGAAAGGTCTAGCAAGATACCACTATTGTAATATTATATCATGGTTGTTTTGACAACGTGTTGTCGTTTGAGATGTCTTATTATTGCTCGCTAGCTGATTATGTCATTGATATGAGTTAATATAATCTTTAAGAGTTATTGTCGGCATGGTTAGTTATAATGTTGGCTGAAAACCCGGGTGCTGTTTAAGCTTATTTATGCAAACAAGAGCAAAAGGGTTTGTAAACGTTTTCTTTTTCACTTTCGGTTTATCAACTAAATTGCTTGAGGACAAGCAAAGGTTTAAGCTTGGGGGAGTTGATACGTCTCCAACGTTTCTACTTTTCCTAACGCTTTTCCTCTTGTTTTGGACACTAATTTGCATGATTTGAATGAAACTAACCCCGGACTGACGCTGTTTTCAGCAGAACTACCATGGTGTTGTTTTTGTGCAGAAATAAAAATTCTCAGAATGGAACGAAACTTTGTGAGGAACTTTTATATAATAGAAGAGAATTTCTGGAGCCAAGACCTACTGAAGGGGGGCACCTGGGTGGGCACAACCCACCAGGTGGCTCCGCATACCCTAATTCCAACTCCATAAATACCTATTTGTCTAGAAAAAATTAGGGAGAAAGAATTATCGCGATCCACAAGACAGAGCCGCCTTCACCTCCTATTCTTCATCGCGAGGCCAGATCTGGAGTCCGTTTGGGGCTCCGGGGAGGGGGATCTTCATTCTTCGTCATCACCAACCCTTCTCCATCGCCAATTCCATGATGCTCCCCATCAGGAGTGAGTAATTCCTTCGTAGGCTCGCTGGTCGGTGAGTAGTTGGATGAGATTCATCATGTAATCGAGTTAGTTTTGTCAGGGATTGATCCCTAGTATCCACTATGTTCTTAGATTGATGTTGCTATGACTTTGCCATGCTTAATGCTTGTCACTTTGGGCCCGGGTGCCATGATTTCAGATATGAACCATTTATGTTATCACCATTATATCCATGTTCTAGATCCGATCTTGCAAGTTATACTCACCTACTATGCGTTATGTGTAACGACACGATGCGGCTATATCTCCCACGTGTCGGAGCATGACTTAGAGGCATAACCGCATTATAGGCAATGTTGCAAGAGGGGTAATCTTTACACATCCCATGTACTGAATAAGAAAAGAGGTACATAGTTGGCTTACAATCGCCACTTCACACAATAACATAAATATGTCATTACAATCATCCAGATACAATCAAGGTCCGACTACGGAACCAAAATAAAGACAACCCCAAATGCATAATCTCCCCGATCGCCCCAACTGGGCTCCACTACTGATCGTCTGGAAAAGAAACGTAGTATCGTCCTGAGTCCTCATCGAAATCCCACTTGAGCTCAGTCGCATCTCCTGGAGCGGTATCATCGGTCCCTGCATCAGGTTTTGGAAGTAATCTGTGAGTCACGGGGACTCAGCAATCTCACACCCTCGCGATCAAGACTCTTTAAGCTTATAGGTAAGGTAAAAGGTGTGAGGTGGAGCTGCAGCAAGCAGTAGCATATATGGTGGCTAACATACGCAAATGAGAGCGAGAAGAGAAGGCAAGGCATGGTCGAGAAACTATGATCAAGAAGTGATCCTAGAACAACCTACGTTCAAGCATAACACGAGATCGTGTTCTCTTCCCGGACTCCGCCGAAAAGAGACCCTCACAGCCACACACTCTGTTGATTCATTTTAATTAAGTTAAGTTTCAGGTTTTCTACAACCGGACATTAACAAATTCCCATCTGCCCATAACCGCGGGCACGACTTTCGAAAGTTCAAATCCCTGCAGGGGTGTCCCAACTTAGCCCATCACAAGCTCTCATGGTCAACGAAGGATATTCCTTCTCCCAGACAATCCGATCAGACTTGGAATCCCGGTTACAAGACATCTCGACAATGGTAAAACTAACCCAGCAAAGCCACCCGATGTGCCGACAAATCCCGATAGGAGTCGCACGTATCTCGTTCTCAGGGCACACCGGATAGGTCAAGCTACGAGTAAAACCAACCCTCGAGTTGCCCCGAGGTGGCCCCGTAGGCTGCCCATTTCGGACCAACACTCAGAGTAGCACTGGCCCGGGAGGGTGTTAAAATAAAGATGACCCTTGAGTCCACGGAACCCAAGGGAAAAATAGGCTAGGTGGCGAATGGTAAAACCAAGGTTGGGCCTTGCTGGAGGAGTTTTATTCAAGCGAACTGTCAAGGGGTTCCCATTATAACCCAACCGTGTAAGGAATGCAAAATCAAGGAACATAACATCGGTATGACGGAAACTAGGGCGGCAAGACTGGAACAAAATACCAGGCATAAGGCCGAGCCTTCCACCCTTTACCAAGTATATAGATGCATTAACATAGACAAGATATAATAGTGATATCCCAACCATAACATGTTCCAACAAGGAAAAACTCCAATCTTCACCTGCAACTAGCAACGCTATAAGAGGGGTTGAGCAAAGTGGTAACATAGCCAAACAACAGTTTGCTAGGACAAGGTGGGTTAGAGGTTTGACATGCCAATATGGGAGGCATGGAAAAGCATGTGGTAGGTATCGTAGCATAGGCATAGCAATAGAGCGAGCATCTAGCAAGCAAAGATAGAAGTGATTTCGAGGGTATGGTCATCTTGCCTGCAAAGTTCTCCGAGTTGATGTAAGCTTGATCCTCGTAAATGTTCTCAACGGGTTCCTCGATCACGTACTCGTCTCCCGGATCTACCCAAAGCAAGAACACAAACAAAGGGAACCACAATCAACCTCGGTGCAATGTGCAAGCAACATGATGCAAAACATGACATGATGTGCGGGATGTGATATGCAATGCTTATGCATGTTTCGGAAAGGAAAGATTGAATCTGGCCTCAACTTGGAAAACCAAGAATGCCGCTGGAAAGATGAGTTGATTTCGGTCGAAATCGATATAAAGATCACCGGAATCGGATGCACGGTTTGCAAATGGCAAGCAAAACAAATATGGCACCGATCTGCAATTAGCAGCACCAGGCCATCTAAATGCATCAAGAAAGATAAGCTAATGCACTCTAACATCGCAACAAAACACATGGCAGTGATCCACTCAAGATGCTTGACAAAATATGAACACTAAGCTACGGCTAATTCACTCAATAGCAGGTTCAAGCAAGCATGGCAAAAGTGCAAAAGATAACAGGTTCTAGACTTGGAGAAAATAACAACATGTCAGGAATTTAACATCAGGAAGCAATGTTTAGAGCAAGATATCAACATGCTATAGGAACATATCATGGCAAAGCAAGGCATTGTATGAAGATACTCAAAGCATAAAACAAAAGTCCCTTACTGACCATAAGCCAAAAGGGATCAGAAAATACAATGGCAACCATGTGAACATAGCAAGTTTCGTTAACGGATTCAGACACAGCAGAAAACTAGAACATGGCAAAAACAAATTCATGTAGGCATGTTTGCGAGCTCGATTCACTCACCACAAGGCATTGCATGACAAACTAAGCATACACCCAGCAAGTAGACATGATGAATAAGCTAACCATGGCAAGAACACTCTCATATCATGCACGGATAAACTACAATAACCTCGGCAAAATCGCTTAACATGTAAACAATCTGCCAGGAACATTTTATAGCAAAAGGAGAGCAAGATTGAGTAATGCTAGGGTGCTCCATAATTGCAAACAAAGACATGGATTGATAGAGCATAACAATATCTCAAAATCACCCTTACTGAACATGCTCAAAAGAGGCATGGGTCACTCTGTAGAAACAAGAATACATGGCCTAAAAATATTATCAGGGAAAAGACTTAGAGGATTTCTAAGTCCCTGAAATCAGCAACATTTCGAGAGCTACTTTGCAAGCTTGTGCTAGTCACCACAGAGATCACAAAAATACATGGCATACACCCCTGTAAAGATGGCATGGCATACTTCAAAACACATGTAGGGCTCAAGTTCATAGGAGGCACACATTAATCATGGCAAAAAATGACAAATGTCCAATCTCTGCTAAGAATCTGAAACTAACATTGCATAGCACTCTTGCAACAGCATTTAGGGCATCAAGATGAACTCAAATGAACAAGGTGCAATGGAATGAAATGAAGCACATATCGAGACGAACAATTTGATATGCTACACCCCAAAACGGAGCCATGGATGCACAGATATGGCATGATGAAATATGCTAAAAATTACTAGGACTTGGGAGAAAAACGAGGTTAACCTCCCAGATCTGTATCTAGGGTTCGTGCACGCTTTACGAGGTTCGCCGAAAACACTGTAGATGGCCGGAGAGGAAGGAGGCTGCCAGATCCGGCGACGCGGGGCTCGCCGGTGGCCGGCCTTGGCGAGGACAGCGACGAGACGCGGTGAGGCGGTGGCTGGGGCGCGGTCGCCGGTGCCGGTGGAGACGGCATGGGCACGCTGAAGCACCGAGGTGGCGGTGGGCTAAGGCGGCGCCTGGCATCGGAGCAGCGGCGAGGGGCGGCGGCTGGTGCAGGAGGCGGCGCGAGCGGGCGCGGGCGGCGCGGTGAGGCGGCCTTGCCTCGGGCGAGTGGCGGCGGCGACCGGGCCGGGCGGGTCCGCGATGGGCCCGGCGGGCCGAGGAGAGAGAGAGCCGGCGGGGACACGTGGCGCCCTCTCACTGGCGCGGGGCGGCGGTGCGGGATGTTCGGCGGCGGAAGGGGCGAATTTTTAGGGTTAGGGGAGGAAGAGATCCGGGATTTGTAATGGGAGGACCTTTTTATAGGTAGAGGGAGCTAGGAGGCTCCAAATTGAGCACAATTTTCGGCCACGCGATCGTGATCAAACGACCGAGACGATGGAGGGGGTTTAGGTGGGTTTTGGGCCACTTTGAAGAGGTGTTGGGCTGCAACACACACGAGGCCTTCACGGTTCCTCGGTTAACCGTTGGAGTATCAAACGAAGTCCAAATGGCACGAAACTTGACAAGCGGTCTACCGGTAGTAAACCAAGGCCGCATGACAAGTCTTGGTCCAACCCATAAATGTTTAACACCCGCACACGAAAATAGGTAAAAGGGGACACCGAAGGACATAGGAGTGCCGAAATGCAAAACGGACAACGGGGAAAATGCTCGGATGCATGAGTCGAACACGTATGCAAATGCGATGCACATGATGACATGATATGAGATGCATGACAAAGACAAAAGCAACACGGAGACAAAAACCCGACAACGAGGAAATATCATAACTTAGTGCCAAAGATGGAAAGAGTTGGAATACAAATATGACAGGTTACATATGGGGCGTTACAACACTCCACCACTACGAAAAGATCTCGTCCAAGATCTAGGACTGGAAAAACTCCGGATATTTAGAACGGAGGTGGTCCTTGTGTTCCCAGGTGGCTTCACGGTTGGAATGATGTGACCACTTCACTTTTAGGAATTTGATAGACTTGTTGCGAGTCTTGCGCTCAGTTTCTTCAAGAATAGCAACGGGGTGCTCATGATAAGACATGTCTTCTTGGAGATCAATCTCTTCGAAGTTGATGGTGCGGTCAGGAGTCTTGAAATACTTGTGGAGCTGAGACACGTGAAACACGTCGTGCACATTTGCAAAGTTGGATGGAAGCTCAAGTTGATAGGCGAGATCGCCTCTTTTGCCGATGATCTTGAAAGGACCCACATATCTAGGGGCAAGCTTCCCTTGGACACCGAAGCGACGAGTACCTTTCATTGGAGAGACGCGGAGGTAGACATGGTCTCCCATCTCGAAAGCCAAGTCACGATGCTTGCTATCATAGTAACTCTTCTGGCACGATTGCGCGGCTTTGAGATTTTCACGAATGACTTTGCACATTTCTTCAACCTATATGATCAAGTCATTGCCAAGAAGTTGGCGTTCACCAGTCTCTGACCAGTTAAGAGGAGTACGACACTTCATGCCATAGAGAATCTCGAATGGGGCCTTGCCCGAACTCGCTTGGAAGCTGTTGTTGTAGGAGAACTCGGCATATGGAAGACAATCTTCCCACTTCATACCGAAAGAAATGACACATGCCCTGAGCATATCTTCAAGAATTTGATTGACTCGCTCGAATTGGCCACTGGTTTGAGGATGAAAAGCTGTGATGAAGCGAATGCTGGTGCCCATGGCCTTCTGGAAGGAATCCCAGAACTTAGAGGTAAAGATGCTTCCACGATCTGAAGATATCAACTGTGGAATGCCGTGCAGAGAGACAATCCTGGAGGTATATAGCTCTGCCAACTGAGCTGCTGTGATAGATTCTTTGTTAGGCAGAAAATGAGCCACTTTGGTGAGCTTGTCGATGACAACGAAGATAGCATAATTGCCACGCTTGGACTTGGGAAATCCAGTCACGAAGTGCATCTCAATATGGTCAAACTTCCATTCTGGAATGGCAAGAGTTTGGAGGAGACCAGCTGGTCGTTGGTGTTATGCTTTCACTCTTCTGCAGACATCACATTCATTCACGAACTAAGCAATCTCGTGCTTCATACGAGTCCACCAATACGACTGCTTGAGGTCATGGTACATCTTTGTACTTCCAGGGTGAATGGAGAGGAGTGAATTGTGAGCCTTGTTCATAATGACTTTATGAAGGTCACCTTTAGGAACAACAATTCGATCCTCGAAGAATAGAGTATCCTTGTCATCAAGACGATAGCACTTGTACTTGGGTTGACTCTTGGCTATCCCAATCTTCACCTTCTTCACCATAGCATCAAGAAGCCGGGCCTCACGAATCTGATCTTCCAAAGTAGGAGAGACTTGGAGGTTGGCAAGGAATCCTTGAGGAACAACTTGGAGATTAAGTTTGCGGAAAGCTTCACAAAGCTCTGTTTGGTAGGGCTTGATAATCAAACTGTTGCAGTAAGCCTTTCTGCTCAATGCGCCCGCAATTACATTGGCCTTGCCTGGAGTATATTCGATACTCAGATTATACTCTTGAATCATTTCGACCCAACGAGTCTGCCTGGGGTTGAGGTTTGGCTGAGTGAAGATGTACTTGAGACTCTTATGATCAGTGAAGATGTCCACTTTTCTTGCCAACAAGAGATGTCTCCATGCTAAAAGAGCATGGACAACTGCCGCCAACTCGAGGTCATGAGTGGGGTAGTTCTTTTCATTGGGCTTCAACTGGCGAGAGGTATAGGCCACAACTTTATTCTCTTGCATCAACACTGCACCGAGACCTTGAAGGGAAGCATCACAGAAAACTTCGAATGGTTTGGATTCATCAGGAGTCAGAACTGGCGCTGTGACTAACTTCTCTTTGAGGGTGTTGAAAGCGATGTCACATTCAGGCGACCAGACATACTTCACATGCTTCTGGAGGAGGTTGGAAAGAGGCTTCGCGATCTTAGAGAAGTTCTCAACGAACCTTCGACAATAGCTTGCGAGACCAAGGAAGCTGTGGAGTTGCTTCATGTTCTGAGGTGGTTCCCAATTCACAATTGCAGAAACCTTCTCAGGATTAACAGCTATGCCCTTGGCGGAGATGATATGTCCAAGGTAGAGAACCTCATCGAGCCAAAACTCGCACTTAGAAAACTTCACATATAACTGATGTTCTCTGAGTTTGTCGAGCACCAATCTCAAGTGCTTGGCATGATCCTCCTTGTTCTTGGAAAAGACCAGAATGTCATCGAGGTAGACCAAGACGAAGTCATTTGTGTAGGCGTTGAAGATGAAGTTCATCATGCGAGAGAATGTTGGAGGAGCATTGACAAGGCCGAAAGACATGACAGTGTATTCATATGAACCATAGCTTGTTCTGAATGCTGTCTTGGGGATATCCTCTTCACGAATGCGAATATGATGATAGCCCATACGGAGGTCAAGCTTGGAGAATACTTGAGCACCTCTGAGTTGTTCGAAAAGCTCATTGATGTTGGGAAGTGGGTACTTGTTCTTTATGGTCTTCTTGTTCAATGGACGGTAGTCGACACAGAGTCGGTCCGTTCCATCCTTCTTCTTGACGAAAAGAACACCACAACCCCATGGAGAAGAACTTGGTCGGATGAGACCCATACACTCTTGAATATCGAGTTGTTTCTTCAGCTCCTTCAACTCTTTAGGTCCAAGCTTGTAAGGACGTTTGCAAACAGGTTCTGTGCCAGGCTCAAGATCGATGACGAATTCAACTAGCCGGTGAGGAGGCATTCCTAGAAGCTCTTCTGGAAGGACGTCTTGATATTCACACACGACTGGAATCTGAGAGGTGGCATCCAGCTCGCCCTTCTCATTGAGAGAAAACAGTCGAATGGTATCATCACGAGCGGCAAAGATGATTACATCCTCAGACGAATGTGCCAATTGAATCTGCCCGGCAGCACAATCAAGCTGAGCCTTATGCTTAGAAAGCCAGTCCATTCCGAGAATTAGATCAATATCCAAGTTACCAAGGACCATTGGAGAAGACAGAAACTTATAGTCGCCCAACGTGATAGAAACATCTGGAACCACCAAACTGGCACTCAACCGTTTACCCAGAGAAATGATATCCATTGATTTGCCCAAATGAGAATAAGCAAATTCATTCTTGGGAAAAAATGGTTTTGACATGAAACAATGTGATGCACTAGTATCAAAAAGGACTTTTGCAGGAATATCGTTAACAGGAAGGTTACCCATGATCACATCTGACGAGTCCTTAGCCTAAGTTGCATTCAACAAGTTGACCTTGGCATGCTTGGGATTATGCTTGACCACTGTAGTGCTAGAAGATCTCACAGGAGGAGGAGGAAGACGCCTCTGATTGAAGCATTTGTTGGCATAGTGACCCTTCTGCTGACACTTGTTGCATGTGACCTCTGAAAGCGGACGGTGATACGGAGCACTTGATCTTGGAGCTTGAGACGAAGTCTTGTTCTGAAAGCCTGGGTTGGGGGGGGGGGAAGATCCATTGCCACCTTTGCTCTTCTGCTGATAAGGCTGACGGAACGGAGGAGGAGGAGGCAACCAATACTTTTGCTGCTTAGTTACCACTTGAGTTGAGGAAGAAGGAGTTGCATCCCTGACTCGTTTCTTGGAAGCATCGCACTTGAGTTGAGCAGCCTCTTGTTTCAGTGCCATATTGTAGAACTCATCGTACTTCTTCGGCTCAAAAAGCACGAGAGCTAGTTGCAGATCTTCTCTAAGGCCACCTCTGAACTGATAAATCATGCTCTTCTCGTCAGGGACGTCTTGCTTAGCGAAATGAGCGAGCTTCTGGAACATGATGTTATACTAGTAGACAGACAAGCTGCCTTGCTTCAGATTGCGGAACTCCTCACGCTTGCTCTCAACAACACTCTGAGGAATGTGGTGAGCTTTGAAGTCTTGATGGAATTCATCCCAGGTAATCACACGACATCCTCTGGAATCTTTGTATTGCTGATACCACTCTGCAGCTTGGTCTTTGAGTTGGAACGAGGCAAACTTGACAAAGTCCTCAGGTCTGACGTTGCTACACTCGAAATGCTTGCAGATATCCACGAGCCAATCATCAGCGTCTGTAGCCTCGACACAATTACTGAAGGTCTTTGGCTGGTTTGCGAGGAACTGGTTGAGTGTAGCAGACTGATTCTGATTGTTTCCATGGCCTTGATTTCCTTGGTTGCGCTCTTGCAAGAGTTGCATAAGAATCTGTGTGTTGGCATTGGTAGCGGCCATCACAGCTTGCCATGCCTCCGAAGGTGGAGGTGGTGGTGGCGGTTCAGGATTCTGACGCGTTGGAGGAGCCATCCTGAAGAGGGTGACATCCGTTAGCATCTTGACAGATATATAATCAAGATGAATCAATGGATTGAAATTGCAACATATAGTCTTAACATTCGCACAAGAATGAACGAATGCATTCCAAATTAAATGGTCACACTTCCATAAATTGAGAAGCCACGTAGATAGAGGTAGAGGAATAAAACAACAAGGTATGGACAAGAACAAATACTTGGTAAGGATTACCCAATCACAAACCAAATATCTGCAGAAGAAATACTAGAGCTACAAGAATTCCCACCTATGAACCTCCCGAAATTTTCCCGGTTATGCAAGCAGGTGTTGGGGATACAGGGGAAGCATAATATCTCACCCAAAGCTAGCAAATCCTACATCCAGTTGTATCCATCCTTCAACACATAACCAAGAAACCTTCGGAAATCATTTACCTCAACCTTCGAAAAGCATCCGTGATACGAGTTATGGAAATACTCCCGAACTTCCGCCCCAGTACTAGGTGGCATCGAGGTTATCTCACCAACAACTGCATAAAAGAGATTTTCGATGTCGGCGAAACTCAGGTATTCCAGAATTGCAACGATAAAATTGTGACGACAACACCTCGGAGCTCAACTCCCCGGGACACTGCCGCAACCCCTAAATGTCAGGAGGCACCAAGAACAATGTTCTCGTCACAAAACCATCGCAACGATTCCAAGATACCTGTGTGATCCTAAATTTTTTTAGTGAAATTTGAGAAAAGAAGAGTCAAAACTCTACGTTAGGATGCCTCACCAGAGCGACGAAGGGACTGAGGAGTAAAAAGAATCCTACTCTCTGATATATATAATCCTAAATGACTCAAAACATTTTTTTCTAGACTCAACAATGCCAACGATTCAATCAAGCAGGGGGCTCCTAAGTCGGGGAAGGCTCTGATTACCAACTTGTAACGCCCACGATGCGGCTATATCTCCCACGTGTCGGAGTATGACTTAGAGGCATAACCGCATTGTAGGCAATGTCGCAAGAGGGGTAATCTTTATACATCCCATGTACTAAATAAGAAAAGAGGTACATAGTTGGCTTACAATCGCCACTTCACACAATAGCATAAATATGTCATTACAATCATCCAGATACAATCAAGGTCCGACTACGGAACCAAAATAAAGACAACCCCAAATGCACAATGTCCCCGATCGCTCCAACTGGGCTCCTCTACTGATCAACTTGAAAAGAAACGTAGTATCATCCTGAGTCCTCATCGAACTCCCAGTTGAGCTCAGTCGCATCTCCTGGAGCGGTATCATCGGTCCCTGCATCTGGTTTTGGAAGTAATCTGTGAGGCCCGGGGACTCAGCAATCTCACACCCTCGCGATCAAGACTATTTAAGCTTATAGGTAAGGTAAAAGGTGTGAGGTGGAGCTGCAGCAAGCACTAGCATATATGGTGGCTAACATACGCAAATGAGAGCGAGAAGAGAAGGCAAGGCATGGTCGAGAAACTATGATCAAGAAGTGATCCTAGAACAACCTACGTTCAAGCATAACACGAGACCATGTTCTCTTCCCGGACTCTGCCAAAAAGAGACCCTCACGGCCACACACTCTGTTGATTCATTTTAATTAAGTTAAGTTTCAGGTTTTCTACAACCGGACATTAACAAATTCCTATCTGCCCATAACCGCATGCACGGCTTTCAAAAGTTCAAATCCCTGCAGGGGTGTCCCAACTTAGCCCATCACAAGCTCTCACGGTCAACGAAGGATATTCCTTCTCCCAAGACAATCCGATCAGACTCGGAATCCCGGTTACAAGACATCTCGACAATGGTAAAACTAGCCCAGCAAAGCCACCCGATGTGCCGACAAATCCCGATAGGAGTCGCACGTATCTCGTTCTCAGGGCACACCGGATAGGTCAAGCTACGAGTAAAACCAACCCTCGAGTTGCCCCGAGGTGGCCCCGCAGGCTGCCCATTTCGGACCAACACTCAGAGGAGCACTGGCCCGGGGGGGGGGGGGTTAAAATAAAGATGACCCTTGAGTCCGCGGAACCCAAGGGAAAAAGAGGCTAGGTGGTGAATGGTAAAACGAAGGTTGGGCCTTGCTGGAGGAGTTTTATTCAAGGCAAACTGTCAATGGGTTCCCATTATAACCCAACCGTGTAAGGAACACAAAATCAAGGAACATAACACCGGTACGACGGAAACTAGGGCGGCAAGAGTGGAACAAAACACCAGGCATAAGGCCGAGCCTTCCACCCTTTACCAACTATATAGATGCATTAAAATAGACAAGATATAATAGTGATATCCCAACTATAACATGTTCCAACAAGGAACAAACTCCAATCTTCACCTGCAACTAGCAACGCTATAAGAGGGGTTGAGCAAAGCGGTAACATAGCAAACAACGGTTTGCTAGGACAAGGTGGGTTAGAGGTTTGACATGGCAATATGGGAGGCATGGAAAAGCATGTGGTAGGTATCGTAGCATAGGCATAGCAATAGAGCGAGCATCTAGCAAGCAAAGATAGAAGTGATTTCGAGGGTATGGTCATCTTGCCTGCAAAGTTCTCTGAGTTGACATAAGCTTGATCCTCGTAAACGTTCTCAACGGGTTCCTCGATCACGTACTCGTCTCCCGGATCTACCCAAAGCAAGAACACAAACAAAGGGAACCACAATCAACCTCGGTGCAATGCGCAAGCAACATGATGCAAAACATGACATGATGTGCGGGATGTGATATGCAATGCATATGCATGTTTCGGAAAGGAAAGATTGAACGTGGCCTCAACTTGGAAAACCAAGAGTACCGCTGGAAAGATGAGTTGATTTCGGTCAAAATCGATATAAAGATCACCGGAATCGGATGCACGGTTTGCAAATGGCAAGCAAAACAAATATGGCACCGATCTGCGATTAATAGCACGAGGCCATCTAAATGCATCAAGAAAGATAAGCTACTGCACTCTAACATAGTAACAAAACACATGGTAGTGATCCACTCAAGATTCTTGACAAAATATGAACACTGAGCTACGGCTAATTCACTCAATAGCAGGTTCAAACAAGCATGGAAAAAGTGCAAAAGATAACAGGTTACAGACTTAGAGAAAATAACATGTCAGGAATTTAACATCAGGAAGCAATGTTTAGAGCAAGATATCAACATTCTACAGGGACATATCATGGCAAAGAAAGGCATGGCATGGAGCTACTCAAAGCATACAACAAAAGTCCCTTACTGACCATAAGCCAAAAGGGATCAGAAAATACAATGGCAACCATGTGAACATAGCAAGTTTCGTTAACAGATTCAGACTTAGCAGAAAACTGGAACATGGCCAAAACAGATTCATGTAGGCATGTTTGCGAACTCTATGCACTCCCCACAAGGCATTGCATGACAAACTAAGCATACACCCAGCAAGTAGACATGATGAATAAGCTAACCATGGCAAGAACACTCTCATAGCATGCACAGATAGACTACAACAACCTCGACAAAATCGCTTAACATGTAAACAATCTGCCAGGAACATTTTATAGCAAAAGTAGAGTAAGATTGAGTCATGCTAGGGTGCTCCATAATTGCAAACAAAGACATGGATGGATAGAGCATAACAATATCTCAAAATCACCCTTACTGAACATGCTCAAAAGAGGCATGGATCACTCTGTAGCAACAAGAATACATGGCCTAAAAATATTATCAGGGAAAAGACTTGGAAGATTTCTAAGTTCCTGAAATCAGCAACATTCTGAGAGCTACTTTGCAAGCTTGTGCTAGTCACCATAGAGATCACAAATATACATGGCATACACCCCTGTAAAGATGGCATGGCATACTTCAAAACACATGTAGGGCTCAAGTTCATAGGAGGCACACATTAATCATGGCAAAAAAATGACAAATGTCCAATCTCTGCTAAGAATCTGAAACTAACAATGCATAGCACTCTTGCAACATCATTTAGGGCATCAAGATGAACTCAAATGAACAAGGTGCAATGGAATGAAATGAAGCACATATCGAGACGAACAATTTGATATGCTACACGCCCAAAACGGAGCCAGGGATGCAAAGATATGGCATGATGAAATATGCTAAAAATTACTGGGACTTGGGAGAAAAACGAGGTTAACCTCCCAGATCTGGATCTAGGGTTCGTGCATGCTTTACGAGGTTCGCCAGAAACACTGTAGATGGCCGGAGAGGAAGGAGGCTGCTGGATCCGGCGACGCGGGGCTCGCTGGTGGGCAGACTTGCCGAGGACGGCGACGAGACGCGGCGAGGCGGCGGCTGGGGCGCGGTCGCCGGCACCGGTGGAGACGGCGCGGGCTCGCCGGAGCTCCGAGGCGGCGGTGGGCGAAGGCAGCGGCTGGCGCCGGAGCAGCGGCGAGGGGCGGCGGCTGGTGCAGGAGGCGGCGTGGCGAGGCGGCCTCGCCTCGGGCGAGTGGCGGCTGCGACCGGGCCGGGCGGGTCCGCGATGGGCCCGGCAGGCCGGAGGAGAGAGAGAGCCGGCGGGGACACGTGGCGCCCTCTCACTGGTGCGGGGCGGCGGCGCGGGATGTCCGGCGAGCAGCGGACATGTCCGGCGGCTGAAGGAGCGAATTTTTTGGGTTAGGGGAGGAAGAGATTCGGGATTTGGAATGAGAGGACCTTTTTATAGGTAGAGGGAGCTAGGAGGCTCCAAATTGAGCACAGTTTTCGGCCACGCGATCGTGATCGAACGACCGAGACGATGGAGGGGGTTTAGGTGGGTTTTGTGCCACTTTGAAGATGTGTTGGGCTGCAACACACACGAGGCCTTCACGGTCCCTCGGTTAACCGTTGGAGTATCAAACGAAGTCCAAATGGCACGAAACTTGACAGGCGGTCTACCGGTAGTAAACCAAGGCCGCATGACAAGTCTCGGTCCAATCCGAGAACGTTTAACACCCGCACATGAAAATAGGTAAAAGGGGACACCGGAGGACATAGGAGCGCCGGAATGCAAAACGGACAATGGGGAAAATGCTCGAATGCATGAGTCGAACACGTATGCAAATGCGATGCACATGATGACATGATATGAGATGCATGACAAAGACAAAAGCAACACGGAGACAAAAACCCGACAACGAGGAAATATCATAACTTAGTGCCGAAGATGGCAAGAGTTGGAATACAAATATGGCAGGTTACATATGTGGCGTTACATTATGATCCGGCAACCCCGGAGTGACAATAGCCGGGACCACTCCCGGTGATGATCGTAGTTTGAGGAGTTCATGTATTCACCGTGTGTTAATGCTTTGTTTCGGTTCTCTATTAAAAGGAGGCTTTAATATCCCTTATTTCCCAATATGGACCCCACTATCATGGGAGGGTAGGACAAAAGATGTCATGCAAGTTCTTTCTATAAGCACGTATGACTATTTAAGGAATACACTCCTACATTATATTGACGAACTGGAGCTAGTGCCGTATCACCCTAGGTTATAACTGTCTCATGATGAATATCATCCAACAAGTCACCGATCCAATGCCTATGAATTTATCTTATATTGTTCTTGCTAAGTTACTATTACTATCATCACGTTTACACTTGTTACAAAACTACTACTATCACTATTACTGTTACCATTGCTACTGCTACTATTATCAAAACTATCATATTACTTTGCTACTGATCACGTTGCCACAGATAATTAATCTCCAGGTGTGGTTGAATTGACAACTCAGCTGCTAATACCTTCAAATATTCTTTGGCTCCCCTTGTGTTGAATCTATAAATTTGGGTTGAATACTCTACCCTCGAAAACTGTTGCGATCTCCTATACTTGTGGGTTATCATGTACCTCTCCTCGACCAACTGGCCCGCCTCCCAACATGCATCACCATGCTCCCCAATGGTGTCCATGTCTCCGAGTACGTCCTGGTACTACCTAACCTTCCCCCTCCTCCTCCTTCTCATGATAGGTTCATAGCATCGTCTATGGTGGCTTTCTAGGTCCCTCGACATGCGTGGGGGTGTTCGTGGCGTCAGGCTTGATCAACGAGTTGATGGAGTCTTCCGGCATGACAGACCTACTGGAGAAGTTGACGTTCAAGGACACATCGCACCAGAGGCACTTGCAGATCATCTAGGAGGTTGAGGCCACAGGAGGCAACATCGGCGCCTCCGCGTCCAGGTAGCAATTGGTGCACAACTACGACATGCTCATACATACTGCAGGCCGTGCGTTGAACATGATTCTTTGATGATAAGTAACAAATATCTTCCTGCAGTGGTTGAAACAGGCTTTGTGATTTACTCCTGATTATCTTTGGACATGCTGATTAATTCCTCGCAATTTTCTAAAGTAAATCCATTCTAACATATAAATTAGTACACTTCATCCTTGATCTATATATATGATCTATTTATTTGGTTCTCATTTGTTGTCATAATGTCTCATAACCTTGTGGTTCCTTCGCGCTACTTCTTAACTGATGTTGGCCCTGTTGAAGTGTTTTTAGTGGAAGCATCGATTTCAGTTATAGTAATTGATGACCCATAGGTATAGGGTATCAATCGTAGTCCTTTCGATAAGTAAGAGTGTCGAACTCAACGAGGAGCAGAAGGAAATGACAAGTGGTTTTCGGCAAGGTGATTTCTGCAAGCACTGAAATTGTCGGTAACAGATAGTTTGATAGCAAGATAATTTGTAACGAGAAAGTAACGGTAATGGTAAGTAATGTGCAGCAAGGTAGCCCAATCCTTTTGTGGCAAAGGATAGACCAAAACGGTTTCTTATAATAGGCAAAGCGTTCTTGAGGGTACACAGGAATTTCATCTAGCCACTTTCATCATGTTGATTCAATTTGTGTTCGCTACTTTGATAATTTGATATGTGGGTGGATCGGTGCCTAGGTGTTGTTCTTACTTGAACAAACCTCCTACTTATGATTAACCCCCTCGCAAGCATCCGCAACTACGAGAAAAGTATTAAGATAAAATCTAACCATAGCATTAAACTTTTGGACCCAAATTGGTCCCTTACGAAGTAGCACATAAACTAGGGTTTAAGATTCTGTCACTCTAGCAACCCATCATCTAATAACTACTCCATAGTGCATCCCCTTAGGCCCAAATATGGTGAAGTGTCATGTAGTCGACGTTCACATGACACCACTAAGGGAATCACAACATACATATCATCAAAATATCGAACACATATCAAGTTCACATGATGACTTGCAACAAGATTTCTCCCGTGACCTCAAGAACAAAAGTAATTAATCACAAATGATAATAGTGCTCAAGATCAGAGGGGTATTAAATAGCATAATGGATCTGGACATATAATATTCCACCAAATAAACTATATAGTAATCAACTACAAGATGTAATCAACACTACTAGTCACCCACAGGTACCAATCTGAGGTTCCAGTACAAAGATTGAACACAAGAGATGAACTAGGGTTTGAGAGGAGATGGTGTTGTTGAAGATGTTGATGAATATTTCCCTCCCCAAGATGGGAGAGTTGTTGGTGATGCTGCTGCGATGATTTCTCCCCTCTATGAGGGAAGCTCCCCCGACGAAATCGCTCTACCGGAGGGCAAAAGTGCTCCTGCCCAAGTTCCGCCTCGAGATGGTGACGCTTCGTCCTGAAAGTCTTCCCCTTATTTGTTCTAGGTCAAAATGACTTATATACCATAAGAGGGGAACCGGAGGTGGGCCGAGGAGGGAGCAACTCACCAGGGTGCGTCTGGGGGGCCTGGCGCGCCCAGGTGGGCTGTGCCCACATGGTGGGCCTCCTCCGGTAGTTATTTGCTCTAGTATTTTTAGTTTTTCCAAAATAATCCTCTGTAAAGTTTTAGTTCATTTGGAGATGTGCAGAATAGGTAACTCTGACGTAGCCTTTCCAAGTCTAGAATTCCAGCCGCCGATATTCTCCTTCTTTATGTAAACCTCGCATATTATGATAGAAAAGGCATTAGAATTACTCCAAAAAGCATTATTATGCATAAAAACATTGTAAATAACAGTAGGTAAACATGATGCTAAATGGACGTATCAACTCCCCCAAGCTTAGCCCTCGCTTGTTCTCAAGCAAAAAACCGATATCAAAAAACATGTCCACATGCTTAGAGAGATAGAGGTGTCGATAAAAACAAAATACAGGCATAGAAGCATATTATTATAACAGCAACAAACTTTATCATAGAACTTTTATCACATAAATTTTATCATAAACTTGTCATAAACAAGTAACAATTCATCACAACATCAAAGTATAAAGCATAAACACTATTGAAAACCAATAAACTATGTTCTCAGTCAACTTTGCAACTACAATTCATCATCTTTTCAGGAAGGGTCACATATCGGAGCCTTTTTTCAAGTCCACATGCTCAACCATCATATAGTCTTCTATGATTGCTAACACTCACCGCATACCCATGAGCAAAAAGTTTCAACCAGACACATAGGAAGATAGGGGCTTATAGTTTCGCCTCCCAACATATTCACCTCAAGGGCGATTTCAACAATAATAACTCGTGCCCACCCATATTCAACTGGATATATGTGCCTAGATCTTCCCTCGCCACATGATGCTTGCAAAAGAGAAAATAAAAGGAATAGGGAAGAATACTTTGACTCTTGCATAAAAGTAAATACATGAAAATAAAAGATATGCCCTTCGCAGAGGGAAGCAGAGGTTGCAATGCACTTTTTGGTTGTATGCTCAATCTCTTAGTGCAAAAGAATGTCACGTTATATTGCCCCTTGTGATAGCAACCTTTATTGCGCAGTCTATCGCCTTTATTATTTCTCCATCACAAGTTCGTACATTGCTCAATTTTCTCTTATACTAAATGATCTAACACATCTAGAAGCAATTTTTATTGCCTTATTGCACCAATGACAACTTACTTGAAGGATCTTACTCGATACATAGTTAGTTATGGTGGACTCTCAAAGCAAGATTTGGGTTTAAGGGTTTTTGGATGCACAAGTAGTATCTCTACTTAGCGCAGAATTTTTGGCTAGCAAAGATAGGGGTAAGCACAACACATTAAAAGATCTATGACAATATAACTTCTATGTGAATATGAACAAACGTAAACCATTACGTTGTCTTCCTTGCACTACTAGGAAAAGGCTTATACATAGAAGTTTACCAATAGCGTGTGTTTTGGTGCCCACGCTACTGATAATTAGCAGTAGCGTGTGTCACAAACCGCGCTACTGGTACAACTTAGCAGCAACGTTGGTTTCTAGAGGGTGCACTACTGGTAAGTTAGGCACACCACACCCCCTGGCCAAAAAATAGTAGCAGCGTTGGTACCCTAACAAGCACTACTGTTAAGAAAATATCAGTAGCGTGGTGCCACTAAGAAGCGCTACTGCTACTTCTTCTATGTGTAATCTTTTACTAGTAGCGTGTTTTCTGGGCAAGCGCTATAGCTAGTTTTATGTACCAGTTGATATTTTGGCTGGCACACATAGCAGTAGCGCGCTTTGGTGCCCAACGCTACTGCTATGGTCGCCAGCCAAAATATCTGCCACCTTTCCCCCTTCTTCTTCCTCCCCCTTTCTTCCTCCCCCTCCCTCTTGCACTTGCTTGTCCTTCAATGCTTCCCCCTCTTCTTTGCCCCTCCTCCCACCTCCATTAATGCCCTCCCTCCTTTCTCTTGCTTGTTTTTCCCCTCCCCCACCCCCCCCCTTAATGCCCTCCCTCCTTCCTCTTCCTTTCTTTTGCCCCTTCTCCCCTTCTCTTCTTTGCCCCTCCCCCACCCCCTCCATTAATGCCCTCCCTCCTCCCTCTCATAGCTCTATCTAGAGCTACTAGCTAATTATAAGAAGGTGCTCGATATTCCTCTCGACAAATAGGTAAGCAAAAAAAGAGTTGTGCAAGAATGGAAATATGTGTGTTTGCTATTAGGACCGAAACTATGTGCGATATGAATATACCGAATTGTGTGTGGCATGTGAGTGACATGAGTTGCCTATGTTTTGCCGAAATGTCGATTCATTTCCGTTTCGACGAATTTCGGGCAAACTCAACATGTCCTATGTTTAGGGAAGGTCATGACGAATTTTTGTATGAATTTGATCCATGCATGCATATATATGTGGTTATAAAATTTGCTCCGCGCGCAGGTGATCATGAAGGTCAATGGAAGGATGGTGGAAACATACTGGTAATCCGCTGTGGATGACAAGTATGAAAAAAGACTGATGGATGTTTTATGTCCGTGTCGAAAATGCAAAGGAAGAGTCAGGCTCGACCCCTTTCAGGGTGGTAAATTCAAGGCGCACCTACTCATGCATGGTTTCATGCATGGCCATACTCGGTGGATAAGTGAAGATGATGATGAGGAGGAGGACGTCGATGAGGCCGGAAATAACGACATGGGGCCACCAGACGAAGAGATGACCAATTATGTGCCCGAAGAGGAAGACGACCTCGAAAATGTTGATGGCGAAGAGGCAGTTCAAGGCGGAGAAGACGTGGACACGCCACCGTCTTCGTCGCTACTAAGTTCAGCCATGCGGGACCCGCATGTTCGAGACCTGCTTCGCAAGAAGACGACTAGCGACAGAGCTCTTTCTAGAGAGGAGGCCAAACTGGTGCAACTGGAGGTAGACTCGATAACTCCTTTGTATGATGGTTGCAATCCCGAGGTGACCCGCTTGAGTTTCACACTAGAACTTCTAAAGATGAAGGCAAAAAACAAATGGACAGATACAAGCCTGGATGAGCTTCTGAAGTACCTAAAGAAGGTTCTTCCCGCGGGAAGCCTGTGTCCTACTAGTGTCGAGGAGGAAAAGAAAATCATGTGCCCTCTTGATCTGCCACATATTAGATATCACACATGCATCAATGATTGCATCATATATCGGAACAAGAACGCAGAAAAAACCATCTGTCCAAAGTGTAATGCTTCACGATATAAAAAGGTCAGAAAGAAAGCTCCATAGAAAGTTGTATGGTACTTTCCGATCACTCCGCGTCTACAGCGGTATTTCGTAGATCCTAAGGAAGCAAAGCTTATGCGCTGGCACGCGGAGAGGGTGAAGCCAGATGACGGAGATGAGCCGAAGCTGAGACACCTCGCAGATGCTAGCCAGTGGAGAGCATTAAATTCTGAATTTGAATTTTTTGCAAATGATCCAATGAACATCGTGCTTGGCGCTAGTAGTGACGACATGAATCCATTTGGCAACTAGAACACCAATCATAGCACATGCCCCATGTTTGTATGGATGTACAACCTCCCCCCTGGTTGTGCATGAAGGAAAAATACATACACATGGCTATGCTTATTCAAGGGCCGAAACAACCAGGAAATGATATAAATCTGTATCTCGGGTTACTGAAAGAGGAGTTACAGACCTTATGGACAACGCCGACCAAGACATGGGATGCAAGCAAAGGAGAGTATTTCTAAATGAGAGCCGCGCTAATCATGACGGTGCAGGACTATCTCGGTTACGGCTATCTCTCCGGCCAGGTGTGCCATGGATATTGCAGATGCACGAGGTGCATGGATGATACAACTTCTCTGCAGTTATCGAAAGATGGCAGGTCTTCGAAAATCATGTACATGGGGCATCGAAGATGGCTCGAGAAGGATGACCCATGGAGAAAGCGTGGAGATCCATTCAATGGTAAGGCTGAGCATCGAGGTCCTCCACGTAAGCGTAGCGGTGCAGAAATATATGAGTTATTGAAGAACTGGGAAGAGTGCCCCTTGCCGGGAAAGACGAAGAAAAAGGCGCCGGAGCCCCTGCTGAAGATATGGAAGACGAGATCTATTTTCTAGGACTTGGAATATTGGCCCATACTCGACACGCGTCATAGCCTTGATCAAATGCATATCACAAAAAATATCCTTGAGAGTTTGCTTGGAACATTGATGAACATGCCCGAGAGGACCAAGGATGGGCCGAAGGCAAGAAAAGACTTGGAATTTTTGAAAATCAGGAAAGATCTCCAAATGCCCGGTAAAAGGTCGTCAGAGGAGACGGAGACGGAGACGGAGATGGAAGATAGGGGCAAAAAAGTAAACAAGAAGGAAGAACAATATTGCACCCCCTCTTGCTTCACCTTAGATCCGAAGGAGGTCGATCAATTGTTCAAGTGCCTTGCTGGAATTGAAGTTAGTTCCGGATACTGTGGGAAGATAAGCAGATATCTGGACACTAAGAAAAAAAGGTTCAGTGGGATGAAGTCTCACGACTGTCATGTGATGATGACGCAGTTACTCCTGGTTGCACTTAGAGGGATTATGGACACACATGTGCGTGAGACACTTACTGACCTATGCCACTTTTTTGATGGTATCTCTCGAAAGTCGATCCGTGTGAAGCAAATCCATAGGCTATAGGAAGAGATCGTTGTCATACTGAATGAGCTAGAGATGTACTTCCCGCCCGCGTTCTTTGATGTCATGGTGCATCTATGTGTCCACATCGTGGATGACATCATCGACCTAGGACCGACATTCCTGCATAGCACGATGCCGTTCGAGAGGATGAATGGGGTCATCAAAGGATTCATTCGTAACATGTCCCGTCCAGATGGAAGCATAGCCCAGGGATATCTGACCAAAGAGTGCAATACTTTCTGTGAGAGTTATCTGACCAAAGACCCTGTTGTTGGTTTGCCCGTCAACAAGCACTACGGAAGGCTCGAAGGCGAAGGTCACACCAACGGTCATAGGGATGTGAATGTGTTACACTCAGGCCGACAAAACGACCTTGACAGGGCAAACTTAGTAGTGCTACAACACCTAGATGTGCTAGAAGTTTCGTGACACTACACAAAGAGACCATCGCAAAGAAGTACCGTGACCGTGGGGTGCACAGGACGGACGCTGAAGTTATTAGAGAGCACAACTCCACTTTTGTGTGTTGGTTCAAAGAGCGAGTTCTGGCTAATCCCCCGGAAGAGGGTTGTCTGAACGGAACACTCATATACGCCTTAGCACATGGCCCCTCGACCAACCTCGTGACTTATCAAGCATACGATATCAACGGATACACGTTCTACACGGAGGAGAAAGATATAAACAGTGATGACCAAAACTCAGGGGTGACGATGGAAGCCATGACGGGAATGTAATTGAAAGATATTATGGAAGGGTTAAAGAGATATGGGAGCTTAACTACTCTGGATTGCATAGTGCGACGATGTTCCATGTCAGATGGGCTAAGAATGTACACAGAGAAAACCGACTGTTGGTGTCAAAACCGGCGGATCTCGGGCAGGGGGTCCCGAACTGTGCGTCTAAGGCGAATGGTAACAGGAGGCAGGGAACATGATGTTTTACCTAGGTTCGGGCCCTCTTGATGGAGGTAAAACCCTATGTCCTGCTTGATTTATTCTTGATGATATGAGTATTACAAGAGTTGATCTACCATGAGATCGGAGAGGCTAAACCCTAGAAGCTAGCCTATGGTATGATTGTATGTTATTGTGTCCTACGGACTAAACCCTCCGGTTTATATAGACACTGGAGGGGGCTAGGGTTACACAGAGTCGGTTACAAGGAAGGAGATCTACATATCCGTATTGCCAAGCTTGACTTCCACGCCAAGGAGAGTCCCATCCGGACACGGGACGAAATCTTCAATCTTGTATCTTCATAGTCCAACAGTCCGGCTAAAGGTTATAGTCCGGCTGTCCGGATACCCCCTAATCCAGGACTCCCACAGTAGCCCCTGAACCAGGCTTCAATGATGATGAGTCCGACGCGCAGTGTTGTCTTCGGCATTGCAAGGCGGGTTCCTCCTCCGAATACACCATAGAAGAATTTGAATACAAGGATAGTGTCCAACCCTGCAAAATAAGTTCCACATAGCACCGTAGAGAGAATAATATTTCCACAAATCTAATCTGCTGACACGTTTTGGCAACATGACATCATGCAATGGCCCGGTGATTATTTGAACCGTTTCTTTAACCAGCCCTGCCCATAACACGAGGTGGTTTCTTGACACGTCTTGTCAAAGCAGAGATCGTGTTCCCCTTATTACGGGATTCTCATCAATACGGTCGTGGGTAACCCAACCGTGTCTAGGACTCCTAGATTTTAGGAAAGTCCAAACGACCACGAGGAGGACGCTTGATATTCGCCCTCTTTATAAAGGGACAAGGCTTTTACTTTTTTCCCTCCGGTGCTCAATCGAATCCTTCCCCCGCCTCGAGTTCTAACACCCAAAGCCTAGGTCAGGTGCTTCGAACCTTCAATCATGACCGGATCCAGCCTTCAAGGCCGGTGACGGAGGAAGACATCAAGAAGTTGAGGGTGGCCAGATACCTGACCACCGAAATTTCGCATAGGTTGCCCACCCGAGGGCAGGTCATCCCTACTCCCGAACCCAGCGAGAGCGTCATGTTCGTCTCCCACTTCCTCCGAGGACTAGGCCTCACTCTAGATCCCTTTGTTAGGGGTCTTATGTTCTATTACGGGCTGGATTTTCACGATCTAGCCCCGGATTCCCTCCTTCACATCTCATCATTTATTGTCGTCTGTGAGGCCTTCCTCCGCATTACACCTCACTTCGGCCTGTGGCTCAAGACCTTTGATGTGAAGCCGAAGATGGTTGAGGGGGAGCAGGCAGCGTGTGGAGGCGCATTAATAAGCAAGATTGCTGGCGCTCCATGGCTGAAGGGTTCCTATCCAGAGGTGTCCGGATTATGGCAACAGGAGTGGTTCTACGTCACAGCTCCCCGAAGTGCCAAGTGGGTAGCTGCCCCTACTTTTCGCTCAGGCCCTCCACCACAACTGATGTCATGGATTAGCAGGGGGCTGAGCTGGGGTCCAGCCAAGGACGTGCCCATACTGTAGAGACGCATCCGAGATCTCTTCGAGGGAGATTTTAGTCTAGTAATGGTAATGCAAGTTATGCTGGTTCGTCGAGTCCAGCCTTGCAAACGCCGTCCCCTCCGCTTGTGGGAATTCAACCCAGAAGGACCGCGCGCTATTCAGAATTTCCTTGGCCTGACGCACGAGGAGATGTACAAATTGTTCTTCGGACCCCAAATAGTGTCCGGACACCACCAAGGACGTGGGCCTGAGCAGCAACCGCACCGCGGCCCAAGTAAGTAATCTTCTAGCCGAACACACTGTCTTTTATTTATCATAACATCATTCTGAAGAATTGCTCTTTGACCAGGACTGGATAACAAAGGTGAAGATGATCCGATGTTCGGGCCCCCTTCCTGAAGGCTTGGACAATTCGGTGCTCGAGAAGATGCTCGAGCCAGCACCTTGCCCGGTGCCCTCAAAGGAAGATGAAGGGGGGAATAAAGAGGGCGAAAGAGGGCCTCCACCGCTACCTATTCCGACCGAGGGAACGAGCGCCTCCATGAGGGAGGATAACCAAGGGGAGGAATCTGACATTCTCTCACCCCGGGGAAGGAAGAGGACTACCTCTGAAGATCCAAAAACCAAGGTTTCCAAATGGGAGAAGAAATCTTCACCAGAGGGTCCTGCCTTGGAGGGTGCTCTTGCCGCACAAAGTCCGCGCGGGGATCAGCCCTCTAACGAGCTGTAAGTAATCAAAAAGTACTTTAATAGTGAAGATATACTACCTTACCTCTGAGGAAAATAACCGAAGCATTTATCTTGTAGTTCGGAACTTAGCCCTTCTCAGCAGAGCTCGTCTTCGGGGGATCTTCATCCGGAGATTATGGAGAGCGAAACGCCTCCCCTGGACTCCCCCGCTCAAGAAGCGGGCGACCTTGAAGTGTCGTCATGGAGGGCCTCGCCGGATCAGGTGAGGCCAGAAGATAATCCTATGGTCGTTGGAAGTCCCTGGCATCTGGCTCTTGAAGAGGGCGAACAAGAGAGTCTGGCGCCGTCTGGTATGCGGTCGGACGCACTGAGGGATCTGTTGAAGCGAGCGACCATCTCGGAAGAACACCGTACGTTAATGAGTACGGTGATGGAAAGGATTTCGTCCGCCGAAAGCGGGTTGCATGACGCCTTTATGTGTCTACTAACGGGCTTTGAGGTATGTAAAATGATATACCTTTGTAATAGTACCGCACATTTTTAGGTGTGCCCTGTGTAGATAGTAGCCCCTGAGACTCTGGTTGTCACCGAGAACAGCGGCAAGCAGAGGATCGTAGTCCCAGGTAATAACCATACCACTTTAATGTGCAGGTGGTGGAGGCTCCGGTGGCTAGCCGGAGTCATGAGTTTGCCGAACTAAAGCGGCAACTGGATGCGGAGGATGCTGACATCAAGCTTGTTAACGAGAGGCTTGACGAGGCATAGGGTAAGTGATATTTTATGGTGAATGTCACATAGTAAGAGCAGCGTGATGCCAGTATCTTTAATATTTTGTGACTGCAGATGGAGCTGCCACCGTGGAAACCCTTCGGGCCGAACTTGACCGAGCCAAAGAGCAAGCAAGGAGTAATAATGTGGTCGCTTTGAAGGCGGCCGAAGAGTTAAGAGCCGAGAAGTCCGCGCATAGCGAGACCAAAGAAAAAATGGCCAAGATGACTATAAAGTTGAAAGACACTGCCGACCGCTGCCAGCTTTTTGAAGAAGAAAACCAGGCGAAGGCGATGGACCTGGAAAAGGCCACGATGGCGACCAAAGACACCCACTCTGCAATGAGAGCAAAGAAGGGGGAACTGCGTGAAGCCGGGGATATTGTGGCTGGGAAGCCCTTTATGCTGCGGAGGAAGTTTGGAGATCCTCGGTATGCCCCTCTGGATCGGCTGTGGAGTTCGGCAGACGCATATCTGGACTTGGCGGTGAGCGCTGTCGATGCGGCCGAATACTTCCGAGATCAACCAGACAGTGAAGTGGACAAACTGTTCTGGTCACAATTTAACGTTCCAGAGCGTCCGCTTTCATTGACTGATCAGCTTGCCGAATGGGCCGAGCTGAATAGATTGTCCGGACTCGCCATGAGGTCTGTTGTAGATCATCTGTGGTCGGAAAGGACAAAGCCGAACAGTTATTTTAGCTTGGTGTAGCAGTTCCTTGATGCGGTGCCGCGCATTAATGCGATGAAGAGGTCGGCATGCATAGAAGGCTCGCGGATGGCCCTTGCCCGTGTCAAGACATACTGGGCGGAGATGGATGCCACCACTGTTGCGGCGCAGGGTTCGGCCATAGGCCGAGTGGCTGCCGAGCACTATTTTGAAGAAGTTCTTGAAGGCGCTCGTTCGATAGGGGCCCAGTGCTCGAAGAATATTATGTTTTAGTGACATGTATTCCCATTGTAAAAACAATGTTTTATTGAATTTATCAAGGCTGTATTTATACTTTTGCCCAAAAGTAATATGATGCCTCCTGTGCGGCCTTTTACGTATATATATGTATATCCTGAAAGATTGCAGTCGTCGGCTTCAGCCCCCACGCATATAATGCGGGGGTGTTCGCAGAAGACGCGTGTTCACACTTAATCCAACATCTTGGTCCTATTAAGGAGGTGATAGCGCAGCGAACTAGGCAACCGGACTATAATGCTTTAACACTTTCACTTAGCCAGAGGAGTTTGACAGTGGGGCTACTATATAGCCCCTGGTGGCACCGCACTCACTGGAATTCAGGGTGCGTACATGCCTGGCCGGGAAACGACCCTTCGTTAAGGCGGAGGAATTCTAAGATTCCGATAGGTCATCGAGTGGTTGACTAGTCTCACGCTATATCATGACAGTCAGTTTTCGGCTTTCTCTACTAAGGTGCTCGTCCGGATGAACCAGGGCACAATCGCAGTAGTTCTCCTGGTGCCGCCTTAGCCGATAGAGCGGAACGTAAGGCAGCAAAACACAGGAGCCGGGAAAACCCAACATTTGACCAAAGACATGATTCAGAGCTGATGCATATAATGCCAAACTCACGACACCGAACACTCCCTAAGGTGTTCGGTCTTTATTGTGGGCCTAAACAATGCCCTTTGTAAGAAGCCCCTGGTGTCCAGGTACGTGCATTATTCTGATGTGGCCACATACCAAGACGTCAGCATCCTTCTCAATTGTACTGAGAATCCGAGGGATGTGTATCAACAAGAGACAGTAAAAAAGGTTGACGCAGGGTCTTAATGTAAAAAGAATCCTTGGAATGGGTCCCTGCTGCACGTCTGCGCCTATGTCTCCGTTGTGCCGTATCCTGAATGGGTGTAGCACGATGGTCATCTGTACAAGAGAGGAACTTAGGCGAAAAGTTGTCGTGCAAAAAGGTAGGTTTAAAGAAACCATGTTCAATTCAAGATGAGTAAAAATTGCCACTTGTCTGCACGCGTTGAGCCCCTTGTATTTGTAATAGGGGTGTGGCCATCAAACCTGTATGAATTACATATAGCTGCACCGGACTCGTCTAACCATGTCTGTGGTCTTGACGACCTATCGAATGCTTTAGTTGGTGAGGTCGTTTTAGTGTGCGGCTGCGCAGGGATCGCTCAATATTTCCATTTACTGTAATGATGCCATGTGGACCGGGCATCTTAAGAGTGAGGGAAGCGTAATGCGATATTGCATTAAAGCGAGCGAAAGCTTCGCGTCCAAGTAGTGCTTGATAGCCACTTTGGAATGGCGCAATGTGGAAGGTTAAATTTTCGCTACGGAAGTTATCGGGGAAGCCGAATATAACCTCTAGTAGTAGGGAGCCCGTGCAATGAGCCCCTGGGCCTGGCATTACTCCTTTAAAGGTAGTACTATTGTGGAAAATTTTCGTTGGGTCTATCCCCATTTTGCGGACTGTGTCCTGATATATCAGGTTTAGACTGCTGCCACCATCCATCAGGACTCGTGTGAAGTGGTATCCGTCAATTATTGGATCTAATACCAAGGCAGCCCATCATGCGCTCCAGATACTTGCTGAGTAATCCTGATGGTCGAAGGTGATCGGTTGAGGCGGCCAGTGGCAGAACTTCGCGGTGATAGGCCCTTGGGCATGTTTATCTGGGAGTGCCGCTTTGCTTCTCCCCTTTATCACGTGTAACACGTTTACTGTTTTGACTTCTGGTGGAAATTTCTTCTGTTCCCCAGTGTTTTGCTTGCGAGGCTCATACTCATCTTCGCTTGGTGTATCCTGCCCCTTATGTTCGGCGTTGAGCTTGCCGGACTGCTTGAAGACCCAACATTCTCTGTGGGTATGATTTGCAGGTTTATTGGGGTGCTATGGATCTGACATATTTGGTCCAGAATTTTGTTTAAGCTAGACAGTTCATCTCTGGCGCCTTTAGGGGGAGGCTTTTGCTGACTTGGCCGAGAGCTTCTGAATCCAGCGTTTACCGCCGTGCTCTTCGGGCTGTCTTCTTTATTCCGGCGCTTATTATTTTTGCTGCGTCGTGATTTCCCGTTTCCGTCTCTATCTTCTGATGTACTTGGGTCGCTGGTGCTGCATCGGGCTAGCCAGCTGTCCTCGCCCGTGCAAAAGCGGGTCATGAGGCTTGTTAATGCTGCCATTGTTCTTGGCTTTTCTTGGCCGAGGTGTCTGGCGAGCCATTCGTCTCGGATGATGTGCTTAAAGGCTGCCAAGGCTTCAGCGTCCGAATAGTCGACTATTTGGTTCTTTTTAGTAAGAAACCTATTCCAAAGCTTTCGGGCCGACTCTCCGGGCTGTTGAGTTATATGACTCAAATCGTCCGCATCCGGAGGTCGGACATAAGTCCCTTGAAAATTAGCCCGAAAAGCGTCTTCGAGCTCTTCCCAGCTTCCAATGGAGCTTTCGAGGAGGCTTTTAAGCCAGTGTTGAGCTGTCCCTTTGAGCTTGAGGGGTAAGTACTTGATGGCGTGGAGATCATCTCCTCGAGCCATATGGATATGGAGGATATAGTCCTCAATCCAGACCCCAGGGTCTGTTGTTCTGTTGTATGCCACTATGTTTACGTGTTTGAATCCCTCTGGAAATTCATGGTCCAGCATCTCATCGGTGAAACATAGGGGGTGTGCGGCACCCCTGTATTTGGGTGTACCGTGGTGTTCGGATGTTTGTTGTGTTGCATCATATCCGGAGCGCGCTTGCGTGGTCCATAAATGGATCTAGTTGCGCCGTCCTTTTGATGCGAGCCCTCGCGTGGATCGCGTATTGGCTCATGTGCAGCGTTGTTCGCCGCTCTATGTTGGCCGTGAGGTCGTCTATCCGGCCGGATGGCCATTTTAATTTTTGGTTGCGGGGGATCTAAGGCCTCCTCATCGAATACAGGTAGCAACTTCCGCTTCGGGTAGCTCTTGGTGTGGCGGTTACCGCCGTACTTCGCCGCTGTGTTGAGTACTTTACTCCATCTGGTTCTGAGTGTATCTTGCGCAGCCTTGAGCCTTTGCTTCTGCTTTTTTAGACTCCTCGCGGTGGCAACAAGCCTTTGATGGGCATTCAGTTGCTCCGGGTGTCTGTCCGGTGTGATGTCGTCCGGACTATTATCTTTGACAGAGTCGGGTTGTTCGGTTTGATTCTCCGTGTTGCCGTGGTCCGGCGATGGTTCACCCTACTCTAACGCTGGGTCTATATGATCGTTGTTTCTGCCGAGGCGGGATTTGGAGCGGCGCTTACACTGCCGCTTTGACTGCTTCTCGAGGGGATAACCCTTCGTTGCGTCCTTCCGTTCCTTGTAGTCGTTTTCTTTTGGTGTGTCCATCATGTATACATCATGTGATGAAGTGGGCGTCCAATGCCCTATGGGCAGTGGTTCCTGTTCGTCTCCTGCATCGTCGTCCATACCGTCGATGTCTTTGGAGTCGAAGTCGAGCATGTCGGTTAAGTCGTCGACAGTGGCTACTAAGTGGGTGGTGGGTGGGCGGCGAAGTTCTTCGTCATCCGCATCCCGATCCTGCCAGACATAGTTCGGCCAGGATCCTCCTGACAAGGAGAGAGACCTTAATGAGTTCAGTATGTTGCCGAAGGGCGAGTGCTGAAAAATATCCGCGGAGGTAAACTCCATGATCGGCGCCCAATCGGATTCGATAGGAACGGGCGCAGGCGGTTCGGAGTCCGTGGCCGGAGAAGGATCCAGCAGTTTAGCCACACAGCTCTCATGAAGGGTAAGGTCGATCCTCGGCTCGATCGCCGCTGAGAGTGCGGCCTCCGTGGCAGGGTCTATCCCTCCGTCCATGGATGGCGCAACTAGCTCCGAATTGAGGCTCGGAGCGGCTACCAGTGCGATCTCCTGAATACAGTCCGATGGCAGAGCTAAATCGTACCCATCATGATCACGTGGCGCACAAGGCCGGGGCTCGAATCCATCAAAGATCAAGTCTCCGCGGGCATCGTCCATGTAATTTAAGCTTCCAAACCTGACCTGGTGGCCAGGGGCGTAACTTTCGATCTGCTCCAGATGGCCAAGCGAGTTGG
Source organism: Triticum urartu (assembly GCF_003073215.2). Taxonomy (NCBI): domain Eukaryota; kingdom Viridiplantae; phylum Streptophyta; class Magnoliopsida; order Poales; family Poaceae; genus Triticum; species Triticum urartu. Next base: position 152,795,919 of record NC_053022.1, on the reverse strand, counting down.
CCCGCAGTGCGAAGCCGCCGAACACAAAGATCTGTCCGGGGAGAAAAGTCTCACCCTGGACTGCATCGCTATCGATGATCGTAGGAGCCATCAGGCCTAACGGCGACGACACGGAGGAACTCTCAATGAAAGCACCAATGTCGGTGTCAAAACCGGCGGATCTCGGGTAGGGGGTCCGGAACTGTGCGTCTAAGGCGGATGGTAACAGGAGGTAGGGAACACGATGTTTTACCCAGGTTCGGGCCCTCTTGGTGGAGGTAAAACCCTACGTCCTGCTTGATTTATTCTTGATGATATGAGTATTACAATAGTTGATCTACCACGAGATCAGAGAGGCTAAACCCTAGAAGCTAGCCTATGGTATGATTGTATGTTATTGTGTCCTACGGACTAAACCCTCCGGTTTATATAGACATCGGAGGGGGCTAGGGTTACACAGAGTCGGTTACAAGGAAGGAGATCTACATATCCGTATTGCCAAGCTTGCCCTCCACGCCAAGGACAGTCCCATCTGGACACGGGACGAAGTCTTCAATCTTGTATCTTCATAGTCCAACAGTCCGGCTAAAGGTTATAGTCCGACTGTCCGGATACCCCCTAATCCAGGACTCCCTCACCGACATTTCACTACCATGTGTATACCCGACTCCGATAGCGGTACCGTCAACGCCATCGCCAAAAATGAGCCATGGGTACACGCTAAACACGTGACACAATGTTTCTTCATAACTGATCCGATCAATCCCAGCCGTGTTGTCGTGAGGAGAAGCAAAAGGAGCATCGCCGGAATGGATGGAGTCGCCAATGAGGAAGACTATGACCAGTACAGTGATCCGATGAGGGAAGATGATGCTGATGACGATGAAACATATGTCAAAAGAAGAATGAAGACTACATTACCTATGAAAGATCGTAATCCCTGGAGAAGGAAAAGTCACGACCATGGGCTCAATTATTCGACAACGAACACAAGAGGGAAGAAGATCAGTCTGAAGCGTCGTCGTCGCCCAAGCTGACAAACTAATCCCCAAAGTTTGTATGTGTCTAGCTATTTTGTATACCGCCGATAGCGGTCAAATGATGTAAGATATATATTATACTAATTATTATCCGAAGGGTAACCGTGGTATTGCTCAAACGACAGACCAAATTAAAGGAAGGAAAGTGCAAATGAAAGATAAGGCAAAGAAAAGTGCAAATGAAAGAAAAAGAAAAAGAAAAAGAAAAAGAAAGGAAGTTTTGCAAAATGAAATGAAAGAAAAAGAAAAAGGAACTAATACGTTGTGGAAAATGAAATGCAAGAAAAATAAAAAAAGAAAGAAAAATAATAAAAAATAGTTAGCAGTAGCGCGTTTTAGCTTGTGCGGCGCTATAGTTAAGAAAAATAAAAAAAGAAAAAAAGTTAGCAGTAGCGTGCTTTGGCCTGGGCAGTGCTATAGCTAAGAAAAAGAAAAAGAAAAAGAAAAAAAAGAAAAAAAAGTTAGCAGTAGCGCGTTTTATCCTGGGTAGCACCATACCTAAGAAAAAGAAAAACAAAAATATAAAGAAAAAAAGTTAGCTGTAGCGCTGTTTTGCTAGACCAGCGCTATAGCTAAGTTAGCTATAGCGCGTTTCGCCAACACGCGCTATATATAGCTAAGTTAGCTATAGCGCGTTTTGCCAACATGCGCTATCGCTAAGTTGCCTACAGCACCCGCCCACGCCCATGCTCGATCTCTTTCCTCTCTCTCTCTCACTCTCGCTCGTTCCCCTTTCTCTCGCACCCGCCCATGACGCCGTCGCCGCCTGCACCCGCCCATGCCACCGCCCACGCCCGCACCCGCCCACGCCACCGCCGACGCCCGCACCCGCCCACACCACCGCCGACGCCTGCACCTGCCCACGACACCGCCGACGCCCGCACCTGCCCACGCCGTAGTCGACACGCGCCGCACCCGACCCCGACGCCGGCCACTGGCCACCCCGACGCTCCCTCCCCCCGTGCTGCCCCCTGCCCTAGGTGCACCCCTGGCCCGGCTCCTCCCACTCCGACACTCTCGCTCTCTCTGACCAAATTTGGTCTCTCTGCAGATCGACGAGGAGGAGAAGGACCCCTTCTGCCTCGGCGACCCCGACGCCACCCCTCAGCCCCGGCAAGCCCTGACCCCGATGCCACCCCCTCAGCCCCGGCGACCCTAACCGCGACGTGCGTTGAGCCACCCCCTCCTTTCTGGTCAGGTAGCAGGATTTTGTAGGATTTTGCCTTATGCAGTGTTCCATGTCTGGTCAGGTAGCAGCAACAGTAGCATTAGTATCTAGGTTCTATGGTAATTAAGATAAATACGATGAACTAATGGTGTAGAGACCATACTGAAACTGGATATGCCACTGAATATGTCACCTATGTTTAACTGAAAATGAAATTGAGGATTTTTAAAAATTCAGAAAATGGAGTAGTAGATGCCACCGAATATGCTACTGAAAATGGAGTATCTAGCATCATTGCAGAAAATAATGCTCAAAAAATATCTTGGAAAGTGTGATGTTAGCATCATTGAGCATTTTTCTGCCACTGAAGATTAGTGGAAACTGAAGATTGTTTTTTATATTAAGCCACAAGTAGTTGTATTGGCAGGAAGTAGTTGGTAGAAAGTATTATTAGTGAAAATTTGCGGTGGTCAATTTTGCATTTCTATAACTAGTCCATTACAGTAGTCTGCAATTTTATTTGAATGCAATGTAGATGGACACAATAGCAAGTTTATGAAATGAAATGAAATGATGTCCATTGGAGTCCATTTGGAGTTGCTCCATTGCTTGCGAGATGCTCTATATGTGACCTATGTTTTGCCGGTTGCGAGTGACCTATGTTTTGCCAGAAATTTTGATTCATTTCCATTCTGGCAAATTTCAGGCGCTCTATATGTGCACTTTCTAGCAAAGGTCATGCCGAAATTTTCTGTGAATTTCGGCATGACTTGTGCTAGAAAGTTGGACATATCGAGTGCTTGAGATTTGTCGCGACGGGAATGAAACGACATTTCTGGCAAAACAAAGGTCACTTTTTTGTCATTATTCACTTTATTATATAAAGATCGATAATTTGCGGTGAACCCTAGGAAACATGACTGACACCGATGAGGCTGGAGGTTCTCAGTCCCAATTAGGTCGAGCACACGCCTACCTCAACTTTCTGGCGGATCAGGAGAGACAGCAAGCTGGGTGTCTGGACCGCCTTGTCATGATGGATGACGACGGTGGTGGCGCCGGCACCGACACTGATGCCACCAACGACACCGGCACTCAGACTGGCGTTGATGATGTTCCTAACTACAGCATGAAAGGTGGGACCTCCCAAGACAGTGAGGGAAAGAAGTAAAAGAGGACACAACGCCCAAATGAGCTCGGCACCGGAAGACTGGTGGTCACGGCGGTGCACCCTGGCGAGTTCAAGCCAATAGAGCCGCGAGAAGTGGCAGTGTGTTACGACAACCAACTAGCATGCATCCTACAGGATACCGCTATCATCAACACCACAAAAATACGAAAGAATGAACATTTGAAGAAGCTGCTTCTAGCTAGGTTGCACGCAAGATTCCTATTCCCCGGTCGGAATGACAATGTCGACCCATGGGATGATGATGCCATGAAAAAAAACAACAACAAAGCCCTAGGGAAGTTCAGCAATGCATTGAGCGCTTGGAAAACTAGGGTGAAAAGGGCGATTCAAGTAGACCATGAAACCTATGCCGAGATTGTTGCAGACAATCTGAAAATTACGATAGAGGACTTTGAAAGGTTCAAGGAGACTTGCAATGAAGAAGCTGCCAAGGCCAGGTCAGAGAGAGGCAAGCAGCTGCAGGCAAAGAACATGGGGAACCACCGCCTTGGAAGTCGTGGTTACACGGGAAAGAGGCCCGTGTGGGCCAAGGAGGACGCAGAACGTGAACGTCAGGGGATCCCAGACCCATTGGCCGAGTTCACCGACCAGCAGGAGCACGACTTCGTCAGGGCCTGATTCTCGTGGGACCCCAAGAAAAAGATTTTTTTCACCGACGGGCTGACTAGGAAATTCATGAGAATACTGGTAATTATCCTTTTACCACCTTACATATTAGGTTCTGATCAACAAAGTCTACTACATTCTAGTCGCATTCGTAAATGATTCACGGTCCATTTTGCAGAGAGAGCAACACAAGCTTGCGGCCGAGAGCGACTCGTCGACTCAGTCGTAGGTGAAGTACAAGTGGGACACTCCTTTCAACTGGGCCATGAACATAATGATGGGACACCCGCCCGGCCAGCGGCCGCAATATGGACGTCTGCACGATGCTGGGGATGGCGCCACGTGGAAGTACTATTATAACGAGGACCCCGAGGCCAAAAGACAGAGAAAGAAGTTCAGTCAAGTGACTATCGATGAGAAGGTGGCGCGGGCGATGGAGAAAGCAAAAGCTGAGACCAAAGCTGAGATAATCGCTGCCTGTAGAGATGATATGGTGGCTGCCTTTACAAGCTTGATTCCAACAGTGGTCACATGGGTGCAACAAAATCCAAACACGCCACCAAGTGATTTTCCCATGCCCAGCTTCACCGGGAGCAACTCAATGAACACCACACCCATACCCATACCTAGTATGGCAACCGCACCCGCACCTCCTCCAGCACCTGCTCCTGCACCAAGCTCTCACAGCAGCCCTAGCTCCGTCTCTGGCTTGAATGTCGGGCCATCGACATTGGCTGAGCTCGATGCCCTCACGGTAAATACACGTCGCACCTTCATCAACTCAACTAATTAATTGATCTTCAGTTGCCGTTCTTTTTGGATCTCTGACGCCGCACGTATATGTCTTTGTAGGCCGACTCCACTCTGTGCACCCTCCTTTACAACATGAAGGGTGGGTTGGTGGATGTGGGGAAGGGTACTATAGTGAAGCCTAAAGATCGATTGTTTCACCGCCGGCAGATGCCTGATAATGCCTTAAGGGTCTCCGTGGCGAGTGTGAAAGTGGGCTACGAGGGTCTCCCTTGTCCGATACAAACCGATGGAGAGGATGACGAGACCCCCACGCAGCTTGGCCAATGCAAAAATTGGCCGATCCTGTGGCCGAAAAATCTTCTTCGTGTCAAGGTGGCCGGGAGCACACCAACGGGACCTCAGGAAGGTATGACCACAACCCCTCCTACACAAGTATAACCATCGTCTGTGCTACTTGCTAAGATCGAAAGACACGAGGAAGGAGGGCTAACCGTTCCGGCAAATGATGCCATCTGCCCCATGGAAGAGGATAGGGATCATGGCATGGAGGAGGCTGATGAGCCTGACCAGTATTTCAATACTGTCGTTGACAACGAAGTAACAATGAGTCAAGCATATGAATATGAGATGCATGTACCAGAGCCGGAACGTCCTCGGGAGTGCAAGAAGTCTTTGTTCATGCAATCCTCGCAGGACACGCCTCCAGATGCCGGTTCCACCCAAGCTCAACTACTTAGCCAGAGTCGTCCAATGCTGAGCCCGGCAACACTAGAGGTGGTGCTCAGGGAGGGTCTAATAGACCCACCAGCACCTCAGCCCACCAAGAAGAAGCAGAGGAAGAGACCGACGAAGAGAAAATCCAATAAAGCTGGCAATGTTGGTTCTAGCAGCCAGCTGCCTTCGACCAAGGTTGATAGTGTACCGATGAAACATGTTCCATTAATCCATGTCGCGGGAGAGCCAATGGTACCAACGAATGCACTAGCTTCCATAACATGGGATCTCAGGAGACTCCATGACCATGTGCTTTCGACAGAGAGAAGCCTCCTCGCCTCGGATGATCCAGGATACCCACTTTATACGGTTCATGTGCCGAGCAGTTGCAAGATGTACGTCCACACATGCCCCGCGGACCTCTTCTTCCTGAGGTTTGATTACATCTTCCAGATGTTTCAAATGAGGACACTCGATTTTACGTTCGTCCGCCTGTATGCGTTGCGCATGAACTACATCATCAGGAGAGAGCAAGTCACCGGTCTTGCGGTCGCGGACCCATACTACATGCATGAGGGATTCTTGTCAATCAACGACGCCAACCTTCAATATGCGATTCAGTACATCAAAGAATTCTTGGTCAGCAATAAGGACAAAAAAAAGATTCTCCTACCTTATCATCCTGGGTAAGTCATCCGCGGATAGCACTATAACACATACGTGAATTTTAATAGTTACTTTGCACGCATGGAGGCTAACTTGATCGTGTATTTTGCGCAGCGGGGTGTGTCGTGTTGTTCTCATCGTTCTTTACCCGCGTTATTCCCGCGCTCTATATTTGGACCCATCAAAGAACATAGAGAAGAAAGATTACACACACATAAAGCATGTTCTGGACAGAGCTATGCTGGGCTTCAACATGCGGGGTGGCTACATCCAATGCAAAAAAACAAATAAGGCCGGTCTTTGTTTCGGCCACAAGACTGACTTCTGTTGCAGCTAGCAACCAGCAAGAAGTGCGAATGATGGATTGTATGTCATCCATCTAATGATGGAGTACAGAAGGGATGAGCAATCACTTTGCATGAAATCTTCATTCGATACCCATATCTAGAGATGGGTCAAAGCCTTTGGAGCCGTGCTGGATAATCAACTTCAAAATGATTTCTACCGGATCCAGCAGGAAATTGCGTCCATCATCATGAAAGATGTCCTCAAAGAGAATGGGATGTTCTAGGGCGGCCCAATATTGCAAGCTGACGTACGAACCCGCATTGCCCTACAGCATCAGGACATGACGCCTTTCACTAAGCTTGGTGACACCCTTTCGGATATGGACAGATGGGAAGAGTGCACTGCTTAAAAACAATGTGTCTGTTTAGTTACTTGTTACTTTCTGTATGACGAAACTTCGAATGTCTCAGTGTATGATGAAACTATTAGATGTATGGTGCCGCGCTCTAGTTAATTACTTTCGGTACGATGAAATTTGTTAACTATGTTTACTATATATGTTGCTTCTATTTCATAACTGTTTCGTTCAATTCGCTTCATGATATATATATATATGTGCATCTCCGACAGGTATATAGATCAACAATGGCGAGGAAGTGGTATGCCGTGTATGTAGGGCATGTTCCGGGTGTGTACGATGAGTGGCCACAGTGTCAGGTCCAAGTCTCTGGCTTCTCCGGCGGAAGACGGAAAGGGTTTGATAGCAGAGCGGAAGCCGAAGCTAGTTACTTGAGATTCATAGCACAACAGGGGATTCAGAACCGGCGCTGCTGCAAAAACTACTACATAATACCGCTTTTGATCATCGTGATCGCTCTTATCTTCTATGCGGTCATATCATAGTCTACATAGATGATGAAACATGAGTATGTGACCATGTAGTTGCATGTATTGAGAACTTGTAATGACTTGTAATGCTATTTCAAGACATGTGTTCGACCATGATTGATGATGACGAGATACTTGAGACATGTCGAGACTTCTAATAACTTTGGCTCATCGATGACTCGCTTGCTTTTCAATGAATATGCATGTTATTGTATAAACGGTGGATCTGTTTAATTGTGTACAGAGCCAAAACGCAAAAAAATATACAAAAGTTAGCAGTGGCGTGGGGGTAAACATTACGAGTAGCACTCAAGTAACAGTAGCGCTAGCTAGTGCCACGCGCTGTAGATAATTACCAGTAGCACTGGTTGGAAGCGCGCTACAGCTAGCTTTATATACCAGCAACGCCGGGCCAAACAAGCGCTACTGCTAAAAAATAGCTATAGCGCTGTAGCAGTAGCACGCCTGCCCGCGCTACTAATAGCAAAAAAACCAGCGCTACTGGTAAGGGTTTTCCTAGTAGTGTTGTCCAACGTCAACAATTTTGGCATATAATATTTTGATGGGGGCTCACAATCATAAAAGATGTCCAAGATAGTGTATTTGCATGTGAATCTTCGCTTCCCTTATTAATTCTTTCATGAATTGCATCATTGACCAATCTATGTTTGTCAATCTCCAATAAATTTTACTACTTATACTTTTCCTTATGTGATGTCATTACTTACCAAAAGATTAGCATATGATCTTTTTCATTTATTTTCCTTTCTCTTTATTGGAACATGAAAGTAAAGAAAGCAAAAACTCAAACTAAACTTTATTATATATCTCGCATATTACAAGGATACATAGATCACTAAGCAAACACTCGAAGAAAGATTGAACTAAATTTTTATTTAACGAAATCAAAAGATAACTAAAGATCAAACTATGATAAATAAAGGCAAAAGATAGTGATGGTGATACGATACCGGGGCACCTCCCCCAAGCTTGGCACAAGCCAAGGGGAGTGCCCATACCCGATACTCAAGTCTCCTTTGGTGGTGAAGTAGTAGCGAGTTTATCCTCCTTTTTCTCCAGCTTGTGTCAGAGGGTAAAATTATCCATCCTAAACTCATCGTTCTCCGTGTCAAGGTTTATTATCCTCTTGCATAATGCCTCCATGCTTTCTTGCTTGAAACGAGGAGGGACTGGTTCATATTCATCTTTCTCATCGGTTAACCATATATCGGGATAGGTGTATTGAAGATATTTTTATCCAAAGGCTGATAAGAAACTGGGCAATCCTTCTCCAAATCTTGAGACGACATATTTTCCAGATCTGTCAAGAAAACAATGAGAAAGAACATAAGATTTCCCCGCGATACAGTGGTCAATAGGTTCGGGGGGTATATAAAGATTTTTTATCTTGGGAAACAAGCAAACGGGAGAAAAAGGAGTCCAGAAGGTATCCGAGGTGGGCACAACCCACCTAGGCGCGCCCTGGTGTCTTGTGCCCACCAGGGTTGCCTTCGTGGTTGTTTCTTATTTTCCTACTTTTTGTAATATTCCAAAACTGAGAAAAAATATTTTTGCGGATTTTTCGGAGTCCGTTTACTTACCATATCACGTACCTCCTCTTTTTTTCACAATTCTGGAGTGTTTTGGAAGGTTTCCTTTATGTGTTCCTCCGGTGTCATGGTTTGAATAATATTGCTTACAACATTAATGGGCGTACCTAAGATATAGTGTTTAATTCTTTGCCCATTGACAACCTTCAGGTTAGTACCTTTGGCATTATTTATTTTGATAGCTCCAGAACGATAAACCTCTTCGATAATATATGGTCCTTCCCATCCTTCCCATTTGGAGAGAAGTTTACCTGCAAAGAATCTGAAACAAGAGTTGTACAAAAGGACATATTCACCCACTTTGAATTCCTGCTTTTGGATTCCTTTATCATGCCATCTTTTAACCTTTCTTTAAATAATTTGGCATTTTCATCAGCTTGGGTTCTCCATTCATCTAGTGAGCTAATATCAAATAACCTCTTTTCACTAGCAAGTTTGAAATCATAGTTGAGTTCTTTTCTTGCCGAATATGCTTTATGTTCTAACTCAAGAGGCAAATGACAAGCTTTTCCATAAACCATTTTATAAGCAAGCATACCCATAGGATTTTTATAAGCTGTTTTGTAAGCCCAAAGTGCATCATCTAATTTCTTAGACCAATTCTTTCGGGACCTATTGACACTTTTTTGTAAAATCAATTTTATTTCTCTATTACTAAGTTCAACTTGACCACTAGACCGAGGATGATAGGGTGATGCAATTCTATGGTTAACATCATACTTAGCAAGCATTTTACGGAAAGCACCATGAATAAAGTGTGAACCACCATCAGTCATTAAATATCTAGGGACTCCAAACCTTGGGAAAATAACTTCTTTAAGCATTTTAATAGAGGTGTTGTGATCAACACTAATAGTTGGAATAGCTTCTACCCACTTAGTAACATAATCAACATCAACCAGAATATGTGTATACCCATTAGAGGAAGGAAAAGGTCCCATGTAATCAAAACGCCAAACATCAAATGGTTCAACAACAAAGAATAATTCATAGGCTTGACGATTACCAATATTACCAATTCTTTGACATTCATCACAAGATAAAACAAACTCACATGCATCCTTGAAGAGAGTGGGCCAATAAAACTAGATTGCAATACCTTGTGAGCAGTTCTATCTCCCGCATGATATCCTCCATAAGCTTCGGAGTGATATTTCCGTAGGATTTGTCCATGTTCATGCTCAGGTACACAATGTCTAATAATACCATCTACTCCTTCTTTGTAAAGATGTGGGTCATCCCAAAAGTAATGTCTTAAATCATAGAAGATTTTTTCTTTTGTTGGTATGTGAAACTAGGTGGTATATATTTAGCAACAATATAATTAGCATAGTCAGCATACCAAGGAGTGTTATGAGAAAAATTTATTGCAGCTAGTTGCTCATCAGGAAAACTATCATTAATAGGTTGTGGGTCATCAAGAATATTTTCTAACATAGACAAGTTATCAGCTACGGGGTTCTCAGCTCCTTTTATATTAGTGATATGTAAATCAAATTCTTGTAAAAAGAGAACCCACCTAATGAGTCTAGGTTTAGCATCTTTCTTTTCCATAAGATATTTTATAGCAGCATGATCGGTGTGCACAGTTACTTTAGAATCAACAATATAAGATCTGAATTTATCACAAGCAAACACAATTGCTAAAAATTCTTTTCGAGTACTAGCATAATTTCATTGATCACTTTCTAGAGTTTTACTACCATAATGGACAACATTTAATTTTTATCAACTCTTTGTCCTAGAACAGCACCAACAACATAATCACTAGCATCACACATAATTTCAAAAGGAAAGTTCCAATCAGGTGGTTGCACTATAGGTGCAGAAGTTAAGGCTTTCTTAAGTGTTTCAAAGGCTTCTACACAATCATCATCAAAAACAAATGGAACATCCTTTTGTAAAAGATTTGTAAGAGGCCTAGAAATTTTAGAGAAGTCTTTAATAAACCTCCTATAGAAACCAGCATGACCAAGGAAACTATGAATACCTTTAATATCTTTAGGACATGGAATTTTATCAATTGCATCAACTTTAGCTTTATCCACCTCAATACCTTGTTCAGAAATTTTATGCCCCAAGACAATACCTTCATTAACCATAAAGTGGCACTTCTCCCAATTCAAGACAAGATTAGTTTGCTCACATCTCTGCAAAACTCGATCAATGTTGCTTAAGCAATCATCAAAAGAAGTTTCGTAAACGGAAAAGTCATCCATGAAAACCTCAACAATATTTTCACAAAAATCAGAGAATATAGCTGTCATACATCTTTGAAAGGTAGCAGGTGCATTGCATAAACCAAAAGTCATACATCTATAAGCATAAGTTCCAAAAGGGCAAGTAAAGGTAGTTTTCTCTTGATCAAGTGTTGAAACATGTATTTGAGAAAAACTAGAATAACCATCAAGGAAGCAAAAGTGTGTGTGTTTAAATAGTCTTTCTAGCATTTGATCAATAAAAGGCAAATGGTAATGATCTTTTCTAGTTGCTTTATTTAATTTTCTAAAATCAATTACCATTCTATAACCAGTGACAATTCTTTGTGGAACAAGTTCATTTTTATCATTAGGAACAACACTAATACCTCCCTTCTTAGGGACACATGAACGGGACTTACCCATCTACTATTAGCTATGGGATAGATTATACCTGCTTCAAGAAGCTTTATATTTCAATTCTTACCACTTCTTTCGTCTAAGGATTCAAACGTCGTTGGTGGTCAACAAAGGGTTTAGCATCAGGTTCCATATTAATCTTATGCTGACAGAGAGTGGGACTAATGCCCTGAAGATCATCAAGAGTATATCCAAAAGCAACTCGGTGCTTCTTCAGAATTTTCAATAATCTTTATTCTTCATGTTCTGAAAGGTTAGCACTAATAATAACATGATATATCTTTTTCTCATCAAGATAAGCATATTTCAAAGTGTTTGGCAATTGTTTTAATTCAAACACAAGATCACCCTTAGGTGGAGGAGGACCTCCTAGAGTTTCAATAGGCAAATTGTGGTTGTTGTTCAAAGAAAATTTTATCTATCTCATTTCTTTCATGCATATGCATATTCATTTTCATGGTCTAGAAAATATTGTTCTAGTGGATTAGTAGGAGGCATAGCAATAGAAGCAAGACTAATTATTTCATCCTTACTAGGTAATTCTTTCTTATGAGCTTGTCTATTAATCTTGGAGAAATTAAATTCATGAGACTCATCACCAAAGCTAACACTGACAGTTTGTCTATGACAATCTATAGTAGCATTGATAGTGTTCAAGAAAGGTCTACCAAAGATAATGGGACAAAAGTCATCTTGTGGGGAACCAAGAACAAGAAAATCAGTAGGATATTTTATTTTCCCACACAAGACTTCAACATCTATAACAATCCCAAGTGGTGTGATGGTGTCTCTATTAGAAAGTTTAATAGTAACATGTATGTCTTCTATTTCAGCGGGTGCTATATCATTCATAATTTCTTGGTATAAGGTAAAAGGAATAGCACTCACGCTAGCACCTAAATCACATAAACCATGATAATAGTGATCTCATATTTTGATTGAGACAACAGGCATGCCAACCACAGGTCTATGTTTATCTTTCTCATCGGGTTTAGCAATTCTATCAGCTTCATCACAGAAGTAAATAACACGCCCATCAATATTTTATACCAAGAGATCTTTGACGACAGCAACACTACGTTCTGCTTTGATTTGTTCAGCAGGTTTAGGTGCTCTAATATTACTTTTGCGAACCACAGTTGAAACCTTAGCATGTTCCTTTATCCTAACAGGGAAAGGTGGTTTCTCAATATAAGCAGTAGGAACAAATGAATCAACATTGTAAATGATAGTTTCATCTTTAACCACAACCAGTTCTTTAATTTCTTCTTTAATAGGTGGATGATACTTAAACCACTTATCCTTAGGGAGATCAACATGAGTAGCAAATGATTCGCAGAAAGAGGCTACTATCTCAGAGTCAACTCCATATTTAGTGCTAAACTTGTGAAAAGCATCGGTGTTCATAAACGATTTAACACAATCAAACTCAAGCTTAATACCTGACTCTTTACCTTCATTGAGTTCCCAATCTTCAGAGTTGCGTTTAATTCTTTCTAAAAGACCCCACCTGAATTCAATAGTCTTCTTCATAAAAGAGCCAGCACAAGAAGTATCGAGCATGGATTGATCATCATGAGAAAGCCGAGCATAAAAGTTCTGAATGATAATTTCTCTCGAGAGCTCATGATTGGGGCATGAATATAACATTGACTTAAGCCTCCCCCAAGCTAGAGTGATACTTTCTCCTTCACGAGGCCAAAAATTATATATGTAATTCCGATCACGATGAACTAGATGCATAGGATAATTTTTTGGGTGAAATTCCAATTTCAATCGATTCCAGTTCCAAGATCCAATATCATCGCATAGCCTAGACCATGCCAATGCTTTTCCCTTCAAAGATAAAGGGAAAACCTTCTTCTTAGCTTCATCTCCGGGTAAACCTGCAAGCTTAAATAATCCACAAATTTCATCTACATATATCAAGTGCATATCAGGATATTCGATTCCATCTCCTGCATAAGGATTAGCTAGCAGTTGTTCTATCATACCCGAAGGAATTTCATAACCAATATTTTTAGTTGGTGCATTAGGTTGAGGGGCAACTAATTGTGGTTCCGTTCGAGATGAAGATACCCCGAACAAACCCCTCAAAGGATTGTTCTCCATAGTAGCAAGTGACAATAAATTTCAGCATGTAATAATATTTTTCCCTTGCCAATTTCCACTTACTGATATGTATCCAACGTATCTATAATTTTTGATTATTCCATGCTATTATATTATCTGTTTTGGATGTTTTATATGCATTAATATGCTACTTTATATTATTTTTGGGACAAACCTATTAATCGAGAGCCAGTGCCAGTTCCTGTTTTTTCCTTGTTTTTGAGTATCGCAGAAAAGGAATGCCAAACAGAATAAAAACTTTGCGATGATTTTTCTTGGACCAGAAGACAACTAGGAGACTTGGAGATGAAGTCAGAGGAGCCACGAGGCATCCACAAGGACGGAGGGCGCGCCCCCACCCTTGTGGGCCCCTCATGACTCCATCGACCTATTTCTTTTGCCTATATCCCCAAACCAATAGGGGGAGCCACGAAAATACTTTTCCACCGCCGCAACCTTCTGTACCCCTGAGATCCCATCTAGGGGCCTTTTCCGATGTCCTGCCGGAGGGGGATTTGATCACGGAGGGCCTCTACATCAACTCCATTGCCCTTCCGATGAAGCATGAGTAGTTTACCACAGACCTTCAGGTCCATAGCTAGTAGCTAGATGTCTTATTCTCTGTCTCTTTGATTCTCAATACCATGCTCTCCTCGATGTTCTTGTAGATCTATTCGATATAATACTTCTTTGCGGTGTGTTTGCCGAGATCCAATGAATTTTGGATTTATGATCAGCTTATCTATGAATATTATTTGAATCTCCTCTGAATTATTTTATGCATGATTTGATATCTTTGTAATTCTCTTCGAACTATCAGTTTGGTTTGGCCAACTAGATTGGTTTTTCCTGCAATGGGAGAAGTGCTTAGCTTTGGGTTCAATCTTGCGGTGTCCTTTCCTAGTGACAGTAGGGGCAGCAATGCCATAGAGGATAAAAATATGGGGATTTCATCATATTGTTTGAGTTAATTCCTCTACATAATGTCATCTTGCTTAATGCGTTACTTCGTTCTTTATGAACTTAATACTCTAGATGCATGCTAGACAACGATGAATGTGTGGAGTAATATTAGTTGATGTAGAATCGTTTTAGTCTACTTGACACGGACGTGATGCCTAAATTCATGATCATTGCCTTAGATATCGTCATAACTTTTCTCTTTTCTATCAATTGCTCGGCAGTAATTTGTTCACCCACCATAATAGTTTCTATCTTGAGAGAAGCCTCTAGTGAAACCTATGGCCCCCGGGTCTATTTTCCATCATATTAGTTTCCGATCTACAATATTAGTTTCTTGTTTACTCTTTTTTGCAATATTTTACTTTCCGATCTATAAACCAAAAATACCAAAAATATTTACTTTACCATTTATCTATCTCTATCAGATCTCACTTTTGTAAGTAACTGTGAAGGGATTGACAATCCATTTATCGCGTTGGGTGCAAGTTGTTTGATTGTTTGTGCATGTATTCGGTGACTTGTGCGTTGTCTCCTACTGGATTGATACCTTGGTTCTCAAACTGGGAGAAATACTTATCTCTACTTTGCTGCATCACCCTTTCCTCTTCAAGGGAAAAACCAACACAAGCTCAAGAAGTAGAAGGAAGAATTTCTGGCGCCGTTGCCGGGGAGATCTACGCCAAGTCAGGACATACCAAGTACCCATCATGAACTCTCATCTCTTGCATTACATTATTCGCCATTCGCCTCTCGTTTTCCTCTCCCCCACTTCTAAAACGATTTTTGAAAATATTTGCCTTTTCTTCGCCCCTCTTCCCTTCATCTTCTTCGTTTGCCTTTTTGTTGTTCATTTGCTGCCACCATGTCTGAAATTGGGGAGGTTATCGTTGAAAATCTTGAGGAAAAACTGGAATCCTGTTCTTTGGATCATGAAACTAAAACTCCTCCTAATTACAAAACAAAAATCTTTCATGTGGGGGATGGTAATATTATTGGAAAGAGTGTTATCCAAGAATTCTTTGATTGTACGGGATCCATGCCCATTAATAAAATATCCATTCTTCTTGAGACAAATTGCTATGCGGATGCTATTGTTATGCTTGTTGAGAAATTAGAAAGAAATTTTCTGCATATTCATCCTGCTTTGCAAAAAGTGTTTTATGAACTTCGTAATATAAATCATCCAATAGCTAAAGAGATTGCCACTATTATCCTTATGCGTGAATTCGATTTTATAATACAAGAAGTTAGGGATATTTTTGCTTTCTATAAATAGGATGTTGAACACCCTACAATTATAGATATTCTCCATGATAAAGAAACTTTGCGTAGTTTGGAATCTAGGGATTATCAATCTTATAGTGAAAATCTTAGTAGGAGAGTTCCCCATTCAGAAATATCTCAATCTTTGTATCTTGAGGCTTTTGAGGAGTTTGACTGGATAACTAGGGGAATTTATGTAGTATTCAATAGTGATTGGTTGAATAAAATTATGAAGGAACCCGTTAGAAATGAGCTACGTATTTTATATGATGATATATACGGTGATGATCCCGACTATGGGTTTATGAATGTTAAAATTACCAATCAAAGTCCTTTTCATGATTTAAGTTCATCTAATAGGAGGGAAATAAAGGAAAGGATAGAATTTCAAAGACGAGTTTTGGAGGATTTGATGAGAAAAGAATTGCATACCGAAGATGAGAATACCTAGATCTATTCGTGTTTTATGCCTAGCTAAGGGCGTTAAACAATAGCGCTTGTTGGGAGGCAAGCCAATTTGTTTTTTGCTTTTTAGGTGCTGTTTTGCAATAAATAATTCATCTAGCCTCTGGTTAGATGTGGTTTTGTGTTTTAGTGTTTGTGCCAAGTAGGACCTTTGGGATAGCTTACGGTGATAGTTGATTTGATCTTGCTGAAAAACAGAAACTTTTGCACTCAGGAAAATAATTCTAATTTTTAACAGAAGTGTGATAAAATGCTGATTCTTTTTGAAGAATATTAATAGAAAATTTCTTAGGTTGTCCTAACTTTTTAAATTTTTGGAGTTACAAAAGTATTCGAAATATCCAGATTGCTACAGACTGTTCTATTTTCTACAGATTCTGTTTTATATGTGTTGTTTGCTTATTTTGATGAATCTATGGCTAGTATCGGGGGGTATGAACCATGGAAAAGTTGTAATATAGTAGATATTACACCAATATAAATAAATAATGAGTTCACAACAATACCAAAACTGGTGATTTATTTTCTTATACTAACGGAGCTTATGAGATTTTCTGTTGAGTTTTTTGTTGTGAAGTTTTCAAGTTTTGGGTAAGGATTTCATGGACTATGGAATAAGGAGTGGCAAGAGCCTAAGATTGGGGATGCCCAAGGCACCCCAAGGTAATATTGAAGGAAAACCAAGAGCCTAAGCTTGGGGATGCCCCAGAAGGCATCCCCTCTTTCGTCCTCGTCTATCGGTAACTTTACTTAAGGCTATATTTTTATCACCACATGATATGTGTTTTTCTTGGAGCGTCTTGTATGATTTGAGTCTTTTCTTTTTAGTTTGCCACAATCATCCTTGCTTTACACACCTTTTGAGATAGACACGCATGAATCTTGATATATTAGAATACTCTATGTGTGCTACCTCTTGAGCATGCATTGGTTTTCCCTTGAAGAGGAAGGGTGATGCAGCAAAGTAGCGTAAGTATTTCCCTCGGTTTTTGAGAACCAAGGTATCAATCCAGTAGGAGACTAGACGCAAGTCCCTCGTACCTGCACAAACAATCAAGAACCTTGCAACCAACACGATAAAGGGGTTGTCAATCCCTTCACGGCCACTTGCAACAATGAGATCTGATAAAGATAATAAGATAAATATATTTGATATTTTTGTTGTATAGATTGAAAAGTAAAGATTGTAAAATAAAGGGTGACAGAAATAGCTAGTTGAAGGAAAATAATATGATGGAGAATAGACCTGGGGGCCATAGGTTTCACTAGTGGCTTCTCTCAAGATAGCATAATCTAAAGTGGGTGAACAAATTACTGTCAAGATATTGATAGAAAAGTGCATAGTTATGAGAATATCTAGGCATGATCATGTATATAGGCATCACGACCGTGACAAGTAGACTGAAACGATTCTGCATCTACTACTATTACTCCACGCATCAACCGCTATCCAGCATGCATCTAGAGTATTAAGTTCATAAGAACAGAGTAACACATTAGGCAAGATGACATGATGTAGAGGGATAAACTCAAGCAATATGATATAAACCCCATCTTTTTATCCTCGATGGCAACAATACAATACGTGCCTTGCTGCCCCTGCTGTCACTAGGAAAGGACACCGCAAGATTGAACCCAAAGCTAAGCACTTCTCCCATTGCAAGAAAGATCAATCTAGTAGGTCAAACCAAACTAATAATTCAAAGAGACTTGCAAAGATTTTTAAATCATGCATAAAAGAATTCAGAGAAGAACCAAATATTGTTCATAGATAATCTTGATCATAAAACCACAATTCATCGGATCTCGACAAACACACCGCAAAAAGAATTACATCGAATAGATCTCCAAGAGAATCGAGGAGAACTTTGTATTGAGATCCAAAGAGAGAGAAGAAGACATCTAGCTAATAACTATGGACCCAAAGGTCTGTGGTAAACTACTCACACATCATCAGAGAGGCTATGGTGTTGATGTAGAAGCCCTCCGTGATCGATTCCCCCTCTTGCGGAGCGCCGAAAAAGGCCCCAAGATGGGATCTCACGGGTACAGAAGGTTGCGGCGGTGGAAATAGGGTTTCATGGTGCTCCTGGATGTTTTCAGGGTATATGAGTATATATAGGCGAAAGAAGTAGGTCAGTGGAGCTGCGAGGGGCCCACGAGGGTGGGGGCGCGCCTGGCCCCCCTGGGTGCACCCTCCTACCTCGTGGCCGCCTCGCTGCCTCCTTGACGTCCACTCCAAGTCTCCTGGATAACGTTTGTTCCAAAAACGATCCTCGCGAAGGTTTCATTCCGTTTGGATTCTGTTTGATATTCCTTTTTTGCGAAACACTAAAATAGGCAAAAAACACCAATTTGCACTGGGCCTTCGGTTAATAGATTAGTCCCAAAAATAATATAAAAGTGCCTAATAAAGCCCATTAAACATCCAAAATAGATAATATAAAAGCATGGAACAATCAAAAATTATAGATACAATGGAGACGTATCAATGTGCTTCACTTATATCTTTTGAGCTAGGCAATTTTGCTCTAGTGCTTCACTTATATCTTTTTAGAGCACGACAATGGTTTTATTTTATAGAAATTTTTGAACTCTCATGATTCACTTATATTATTTTGAGAGTCTCTAAACAGCATGGTAATTTGCTTTGGTTATAAATTTAGTTCTAATATGATAGGCATCCAAGAGGGATATGATAAAAACTTTCATATAAAGTGCATTGAATACTATGAGAAGTTTGATTCCTTATGACTGTTTTGAGATATAAAGATGGTGATATGAGAGTCATGCTAGTGAGTAATTGTGAATTTGAGAAATACATGTGTTAAAGTTTGTGATTCCCGTAGCATGCACGTATGGTGAACCGTTATGTGATGAAGTCGGAGCATGATTTATTTATTGATTGTCTTCCTTATGAGTGGCGGTTGGGGACGAGCGATGGTCATTTCCTACCAATCTATCCCCAAAGGAGCATGCGCGTAGTACTTCGTTTGGATAACCAATAGATTTTTGCAATAAGTATGCGAGTTTTTTATGACTAATGTTGAGTCCATTGATTATACGCACTCTCACCCTTCCACCATTGCTAGCCTCTCTAGTACCGCGCAACTTTTGCCGGTGCCATAAACCCACCATATACCTTCCTCAAAACAACCACCATACCTACCTATTATGGCATTTTCATAGCCATTCTGAGATATATTGCCATGCAACTTTCCACTGTTCCGTTTATTATGACACGTTCCATCATTGTCATATTGCTTTGCATGGTAATGTAGTTGACATCGTATTTCTGGCAAAGCCACCGTTCATAATTGCTACCTCTTGAGCACTGCGTTGGTTTTCCCCGAAGAGGAAGGGATGATGCAACAAAGTAGCGTAAGTATTTCCCTCAGTTTTTGAGAACCAAGGTATCGATCCAGTAGGAGGCTACGCGCCAGTCCCTCGTACCTGCACAAAACAAATAAATCCTCGCAACCAACGCGATAAGGGGTTGTCAATCCCTACACGGCCACTTACGAGAGTGAGATTTGATAGATATGATAATATAAATTTTTTTGTATTTCTATGATAAAGATGTGAAGTAAAATAAAAGCAAAGGAAATAACTAAGTATTGGGAGACTAATATGATGAAGATAGACCCGGGGGCCATAGGTTTCACTAGTGGCTTCTCTCGAGAGCATAAGTATTCTACGGTGGGTGAACAAATTACTGTTGAGCAATTGACAGAATTGAGCATAGTTATGAGAATATCTAGGTATGATCATGTATATAGGCATCATGTCCGAGACTAGTAGACCGACTCCTGCCTACATCTACTACTATTACTCCACTCATCGACCGCTATCCAGCTTGCATCTAGAGTATTAAGTTAATGAAAATAGAGTAACGCCTTAAGCAAGATGACATGATGTAGAGGGATAAACTCATGCAATATGATGAAAACCCCATCTTGTTATCCTCGATGGCAACAATACAATACGTGCCTTGCCGCCCCTACTATCACTGGGAAAGGACACCGCAAGATTGAACACAAAGCTAAGCACTTCTCCCATTGCAAGAAAGATCAATCTAGTAGGCCAAACCAAACTGATAGTTCGAAGAGACTTGCAAAGATAACCAATCATACATAAAAGACTTCAGAGAAGATTCAAATATTGTTCATAGATAGACTTGATCATAAACCCACAATTCATCGGTCTCAACAAACACACCACAAAAAGAAGATTACATCGAATAGTTCTCCACAAGAGAGGGGGCGAACATTGTATTGAGATCCAGAAAGAGAGAAGAAGCCATCTAGCTACTAGATATGGACCCGTAGGTCTGAGGTGAACTACTCACACTTCATCGGAGGGGCTATGGTGTTGATGTAGAAGCCCTCTGTGATCGATGCCCCCTCCGGCGGAGCTCCGAAACAGGCCCCATGATGGGATCCCGTGGATACAGAAAGTTACGACGGTGGAATTAGGGTTTTGGCTCCGTATCTGATCGTTTGGGGGTACGTAGGTATATATAGGAGGAAGGAGTACGTCGGTGGAGCAACAGGGGGGCCACAAGGGTGGAGGGCGTGCCTGGGGGGGGTAGGTGCGCCCCCTACCTCGTGGCTTCCTCTTTTGTGTCTTGATGTAGGGTCCAAGTCTCCTGGGTCTTGTTCATTGAGAAAATCACGTTCCTGAAGGTTTCATTCCGTTTGGACTCCGTTTGATATTCCTTTTCTTCGAAACCCTAAAACAAGCAAAAAACAACAATTCTGGGCTGGGCCTCCGGTTAACAGGTTAGTCCCAAAAATAATATAAAAGTGGATAATAAAGCCCAATAATGTCCAAAACTGTAGTTAATATAGCATGGAGCAATCAAAAATTATAGATACGTGGGAGACGTATCAAGAATCCCTAATCTTAATTCCTGCTCGTCCTCGAGTAGGTAAATGATAAAAACAGAATTTTTGATGCGGAGTGCTACTTGGCATAATTTTAATTTAATTCTTCTTAATTGTGGTATGAATATTCAGATCCGAAAGATTCAAGATAAAAGTTTAATATTGACATAAAAATAATAATACTTCAAGCATACTAACAAAGCAATCATGTCTTCTCAAAATAGCATGGCCAAAGAAAGTTATCCCTACAAAATCATATAGTCTGGCTATGATCCATCTTCACCACACAAAATATTTAAATCATGCACAACCCCGATGACAAGCCAAGCAATTGTTTCATACTTTTGGTGTTCTCAAACTTTTTCAATCTTCACGCAATACATGAGCGTGAGCCATGGATATAGCACTATAAGTGGAATAGAATGGTGGTTGTGGAGAAGACAAAAAGGGAGAAGATAGTCTCACATCAACTAGGCGTATCAATGGGCTATGGAGATGCCCATCAATAGATATCAATGTGAGTGAGTAGGGATTGCCATGCAACAGATGCACTAGAGCTATAAGTATATGAAAGCTCAACAAAAGAAACTAAGTGGGTGTGCATCCAACTTGCTTGCTCATGAAGACCTAGAGCATTTTGAGGAAGCCCATCATTGGAATATACAAGCCAAGTTCTATAATGAAAAATTCCCACTAGTATATGAAAGTGATAACATAGGAGACTCTCTATCATGAATATCATGGTGCTACTTTGAAGCACAAGTGTGGTAAAAGGATAATAACATTGTCCCTTCTCTCTTTTTCTCTCATTTTTGGGGCCTTTTCTCTTTCTTTTATGGCCTCTTTTTTTTGTCCGGAGTCTCATCCCGACTTGTGGGGGAATCATAGTCTCCATCATCCTTTCCTCACTGGGACAATGCTATAATAATGATGATCATCACACTTTTATTTTCTTACAACTCAACAATTACAACTCGATACTTAGAACAAATTATGACTCTATATGAATGCCTCCGGCGGTGTACCGGGATATGCAATGAATCAAGAGTGACATGTATGCAAGAATTATGAATGGTGGCTTTGCCACAAATACGATGTCAACTACATGATCATGCTAAGCAATATGACAATGATGGAGTGTGTCATAATAAACGGAACGGTGGAAAGTTGCATGGCAATATATCTCGGAATGGCTATGGAAATGCCATAATAGGTAGGTATGGTGGTTGTTTTTAGGAAGGTATATGGTGGGTGTATGATACCGGTGAAAGGTGCGCGGTATTAGAGAGGCTAGCAAAGGTGGAAGGGCGAGAAAAGTGTGTATAATCCATGGACTCAACATTAGTCATAAAGAACTCATATACTTATTGCAAAAATCTACAAGTTATCAAAGCAAAGTATTACGTGCATGCTCCTAGGAGGATAGATTGGTAGGAAAAGACCATCGCTCGTCCCCGACCGCCACTCATAAGGAAGACAGTCAAAAAATAAATCATGCTCCGACTTCATCACATAACGGTTCACCATACGTGCATGCTACGGGAATCACAAACTTTAACACAAGTATTTCTCAAATTCACAACTACTCAACTAGCATAACTCTAATATCACCATCTTCATATCTCAAAACAACTATCAAGCATCAAACTTCTCATAGCATTCAACACACTCATAAGGAAGTTCTTTTACTATTCTTGAATTCCAAGCACATTACGATTATTTAAGCAAATTACCATGCTATTTAAGAATATAAAAATAATCTAAGTGAATCATGAGATACCAATAGTTTCTATAAAGCAAATCCACCACCGTGCTCTAAAAGATATAAGTGAAGTACTAGAGCAAAACTATATAACTCAAATGATATAAGTGAAGCACATAGAGTATTCTAACAAATTCCAAATCATGTATGTCTCTCTCAAAAGGTGTGTACTGCAAGGATGATTGTGGTAAACTAAAAATTAAAGACTCAAATCATACAAGACGTTCCAAGCGAAACACATATCATGTGGCGAATAGAAATATAGCTCCAAGTAAAGTTACCGATAGAAGTAGACGAAAGAGGGGATGCCTTCTGGGGCATCCCTAAGCTTTGGATTTTATGTGTCCTTAGATTATCTTGGGGGTGCCATGGGAATCCCCAAGTTTAGGCTATTTCCACTCCTTGTTCCATAATCCATCAAATCTTTACCCAAAACTTGAAAACTTCACAACACAAAACTGAAAGTAGAAAATCTCGTGAGCTCCGTTAGCGAAAGAAAACAAAAGACCACTTCAAGCTACTTAATGAACTCATTCTTTATTTATATTGGTGTTAAACCTACTGTATTACATCTTCTCTATGGTTTATAAACTATTTCACTAGCCATAGATTCATCAAAATAAGCAAACAACACACGGAAAACAGAATCTGTCAAAAACAAAACAGTCTGTAGTAATCTGTAGCTAGCGTAAGATCTGGAACCCCAAAAATTATAAAATAAATTGATGGACGTGAGTAATTTATCTATTAATCATCTTCAAAAATAATTAACTAAATATCACTTTCCAAATAAAAATGGAAGCAGTTCTCATGAGCGCTAAAGTTTCTGTTTTTTACAGCAAGTGTAACAAGACTTTCCCCAAGTCTTCCCAACGGTTCTACTTGGCACAAACACTAATTAAACACAAAAAACACAACCAAAAAAGAGTCTAGATAAATTATTTATTACTAAACATGAGCAAAAAGCAAGGAATACAAATAAAATTGGGTTGCCTCCCAACAAGCGCTATCGTTTAACGCCCCTAGCTAGGCATAACAAACAAGGATAGATCTAGGTATTGCCATCTTTGGTTGGCAATCCATAAGTGGCTCTCATAATAGATTCATAAGGTAATTTAATTTTCTTTCTAGGAAAGTGTTACATGCCTTTCCTTAATGGAAATTGGAATCTAATATTTCCTTCCTTCATATCAATAATTGCACCAATCGTTCTAAGGAAAGGTCTACCAAGAATAATAGGACATGAAGGATTGCAATCTATGTCAAGAACAATAAAATCTACGGGCACATAATTACTATTTGCAACAATAAGAACATCATTAATTCTTCCCATAGGTTTTTTAATAGTGGAATCCGCAAGGTGCAAGTTTAGAGAGCAATCATCAAAATCACGGAAACCTAACAAATCACACAAAGTCTTTGGAATCGTGGAAACACTAGCACCCAAATCACATAAAGAATATCATTCATGATCTTTAATTTTAATTTTAATAGTTGGTTCCCACTCATCATAGAGTTTTCTAGGGATAGAAACTTCCAATTCAAGTTTTTCCTCATAAGATTGCATCAAGGCATCAACGATATGTTTAGTAAACGCTTTATTTTGACTATAAGCGTGAGGAGAATTTAGCACGGATTGCAAAAAGGAAATACAATCAATCAAAGAGCAATTTCCATAGTTAAATTCCTTGAAATCCGTAATGGTGGGTTTAGCAACATCTAGGGTTTTAATTTCTTCAATCCCACTTTTATCAATTTTAGCATCAAGATCAAAAAACTCCAAATTCTTGGAACGCCTTCTAGGTAAAGGTGGATCATATTCAGTCCCATCATTATCAAGATTCATATTGCAAAAAAAGATTTAATAGGGGACACATCAATAATTTTTAGGTCTTCATCTTTATTTTCATAGGAACTAGAAGAACACGCTCTTATAAAGGCATCTTTCTTAGCACGCATCCTAGCAGTTCTTTCTTTGCACTCATCAATGGAAATTCTCATGGCTTTGAGAGACTCATTGATATCATGCTTAGGTGGAATAGATCTAAGTTTCAAAGAATCAACATCAAGAGAAATTCTATCAACGTTCCTAGCCAACTCATCAATCTTAAGTAATTTTTCTTCAATCAAAGCATTGAAATTCTTTTGTGAAGCAATAAATTCTTTAATATTAGATTCAAAATCAGAGGGCATCTTATTATAATTTACATAAGAATTGTTGTAGGAATTACCATAATTATTAGAGAGATTACTAGGATAAGGCCTAGGATTAAAATTTCCTCTATACGCGTTGTTACCAAAATTGTTCCTACCAACAAAATTCACATCCATAGACTCATTATTATTCTCAATCAAAGTAGACAAGGGCATATCATTAGGATCAGAAGAAACACTCTTACTAGCAAATAATTTCATAAGTTCATCCATCTTTCCACTCAAAACATTAATTTCTTCTATCGCATGCACCTTTTTATTAGTAGATCTTTCAGTATGCCATTGAGAATAATTAACCATAATATTATCTAGGAGTTTAGTAGCTTCTCCTAAAGTGATTTCCATAAAAGTGCCTCCCGCGGCCGAATCTAAAAGATTTCTAGAAGCAAAATTCAATCCGGCATAAATTTTTTATATAATCATCCACAAATTTAAACCATGAGTAGGGCAATTACGTATCATTAGTTCCATTCTCTCCCAAGCTTGTGCAACATGTTCATGATCAAGTTGCTTAAAATTCATAATATCGTTTCTAAGAGATATGATCTTAGCGGGAGGAAAATACTTAGAGATAAAAGCATCTTTGCACTTGTTCCATGAATCAATACTATTTTTAGGCAAAGACGAAAACCAAGCTTTAGCACGATCTCTAAGCAAAAAAGGGAATAGCTTCAATTTAACAATATCATTATCCACATCTTTCTTATTTTGCATATCACACAAATCAACGATGCTATTTAGATGGGTAGCGGCATCTTCACTAGGAAGGCCGGAAAACAAATCGTTCATGACAAGATTCAGCAAAGCAGTATTAATTTCACAAGATTCAGCATCGGTAAGAGGAGCAATCGGAGTGCTAATAAAATCATTATTGTTGGTATTGGTGAAGTCACACAATTTAGTGTTATCTTGAGCCATCGTGACAAACAAGCAAACTAACACACACGCAAACAAAAAGCAAGCGGGCAAAAAGAGGCAAATAGAGAAAGAGAGGGTGGATAGAGAGAGAGAGAGGGCAAATAAAATGGCAAGGGTGAAGTGCGGGAGAGGAAAATGAGAGGAAAATAGCAAATAATGTAATGCGGGAGATAAGGGTATGTGATGGGTACTTGGTATATTGACTTTTGCGTAGACCCCCCGGCAACGACGCCATAAATCCTTCTTGCTACCTCTTGAGCACTGCGTTGGTTTTCCCCGAAGAGGAAGGGATGATGCAGCAAAGTAGCGTAAGTATTTCCCTCAATTTTTGAGAACCAAGGTATCAATCCAGTAGGAGGCTACGCGCCAGTCCCTCGTACCTGCACAAAACAAATAAATCCTCGCAACCAATGTGATAAGGGGTTGTCAATCCCTACACGGCCACTTACGAGAGTGAGATCTGATAAATATGATAAGATAATAGTTTTGGTATTTTTATGATAAAGATGCGAAGTAAAATAAAAGCAAAGTAAAAGCAAAGGAAATAACTAAGTAATGGGAGATTAATATGATGAAGATAGACCCGGGGGCCATAGGTTTCACTAGTGGCTTCTCTCGAGAGCATAAGTATTCTACGATGGGTGAACACATTACTGTTGAGCAATTGATAGAATTGAGCATAGTTAGGAGAATATATAGGTATGATCATGTATATAGGCATCATGTCCGAGACTAGTAGACCGACTCCTGCCTGCATCTACTACTATTACTCCACTCATCGACCGCTATCCAGCATGCATCTAGAGTATTAAGTTAATGAAAACAGAGTAACGCCTTAAGCAAGATGACATGATGTAGAGGGATAAACTCATGCAATATGATGAAAACCCCATCTAGTTATCCTCAATGGCAACAATACAATATGTGCCTTGCTGCCCCTACTATCACTGGGAAAGGACACCGCAAGATTGAACCTAAAGCTGAGCACTTCTCCCATTGCAAGAAAGATCAATCTAGTAGGCCAAACCAAACTGATAATTCGAAGAGACTTGCAAAGATAACCAATCATACATAACAGAATTCAGAGAAGATTCAAATATTGTTCATAGATAGACTTGATCATAAACCCACAATTCATCGGTCTCAACAAACACAACGCAAAAAGAAGATTACATCGAATAGTTCTCCACAAGAGAGGGGGAGAACATTGTATTGAGATCCAAAAAGAGAGAAGAAGCCATCTAGCTACTAGCTATGGACCCGTAGGTCTGAGGTGAACTACTCACACTTCATCGGATGGGCTATGGTGTTGATGTAGAAGCCCTCCATGATCGATGCCCCCTCCGGTGGAGCTCCGGAACATGCCCCAAGATGGGATCTCATGGATACAGAAAGTTACGGCAGTGGAATTAGGGTTTTGGCTCCGTATCTGATCGTTTGGGGATACGTAGGTATATATAGGAGGAAGGAGTACGTTGGTGGAGCAACAGGGGGCCCATGAGGGTGGAGGGCGCGCCTGGGGGGGGGGGTAGGCGCGCCCCCTACCTCGTGGCCTCCTCTTTTGTGTCTTGACGTAGGGTCCAAGTCTCCTGGGTCTTGTTCGTTGAGAAAATCACGTTCCCGAAGGTTTCATTCTGTTTGGACTCCATTTGATATTCCTTTTCTTCAAAACCCTAAAACAGGCAGAAAACAGCAATTCTGGGTTGGGCCTCCGGTTAATAGGTTAGTCCCAAAAATAATATAAAAGTGGATAATAAAGCCCAATAATGTCCAAAACAGTAGATAATATAGCATGGAGCAATCAAAAATTATAGATACGTTGGAGATGTATCAATAATTCTTTCATACATGTCACTCTTGATTCATTGCACATCCGAGTACACCGCCGGAGGCATTCACATAGAGTCATATTTTTTTCTAAGCATCGAGTTGTAATTCTTGAGTTGTAAGTAAATAAAAGTGTGTTGATCTTCATTATTAGAGCATTGTCCCATGTGAGGAAAGGATGATGGAGACTATGATTCCCCCACAAGTTGGGATGAGAATCCGGACGAAAAAAAGAGGCCAAAAATGAGAGAAGCCCAAAACAATGAGAGAAAAGAGAGAAGGGGCAATGCTACTATCCTTTTACCACACTTGTGCTTCGAAGTAGCACCATGATCTTCATGATAGGGAGTCTCCTATATTGTCACTTTCATATACTAGTGGGAATTTTTCATTATAGAACTTTGCTTGTATATTCCAATGATGGGCTTCCTCAAATTGCCCTAGGTCTTCGTGAGCAAGCAAGTTGGATGCACACGCACTTAGTTTATTTTTGAGCTTTCATAAACTTATAGCTCTAGTGCGTCCATTGCATGGCAATCCCTACTCACTCACATTGATATCTATTGATGGACATCTTCATAGCCCGTTGATACGCCTAGTTGATGTGGGACTATCTCCTTCTTTTTGTCTTCTCCACAACCACCATCTATTCCACCTATAGTGCTATCTCCATGGCTCACGCTCATGTATTGCATGAAAGTTGAAAAAGTTTGAGAACATCAAAAGTATGAAACAATTGTTTGGCTTGTCATCGGGGTTGTGCATGATTTAAATAATTTGTGTGATGAAGATGGAGCATAGCCAGACTATATGATTGTGTAGGGATAAGCTTTCTTTGGCCATGTTATTTTGAGAAGACATAATTGCCTTGTTAGTATGCTTGAAGTATTATTCTTTTTATGTCAATATTAAAATTTTGTTTTGAATCATACGGATCTGAACATTCGTGCCACAATAAATAAAATTACATGGATAAATATGTTAGGTAGCATTCCACATCAAAAATTCTATTTTTATCATTTACCCACTCGAGGACGAGCATGAATCAAGCTTGGGGATGCTTGATACGTCTCCAACATATCTATATTTTTTAATTTTTCCATGCTATTATATTATCTGTTTTGGATGTTTTATATGCATTAATATGCTATTTTTTATTATTTTTGGGACTAACCTATTAATCTAGAGCCCAGTGCCAATTCCTGTTTTTCCTTGTTTTTCAGTATCGCAGAAAAGGAATACCAAACGGAATAAAACCTTCGCGGTGATTTTTGTTGGACTAGAAGACAACCAGGAGACTTGGAGATGATGTCGGAGGAGCCATGAGGCGGCCACAAGGACAGAGGGTGCGCCCCCACTCTTGTGGGCCCCTCGTGACTCCACCGACCTATTTCTTTCGCCTATATATACCCATATATCCCCAAACCAACAAGGGGAGCCACGCAAACACTTTTCCACTGCCACAACCTTCTGTACACGTGAGATCCCATCTAGGGGCCTTTTCCAGCGTCCTGCTAGAGGGGGATTCGATCACGGAGGGCTTCTACATCAACTCCATTGCCCTTCCGATGAAGCGTGAGTAGTTTACCACAGACCTACGGGTCCATAGCTAGTAGCTAGATGGCTTCTTCTCTCTCTTTGATTCTCAATACCATGTTCTCCTCGATGTTCTTGGAGATCTATTCAATATAATACTTCTTTGTGGTGTGTTTGTCGAGATCTAATGAATTGTGGATTTATGATCAGCTTATCTATGAATATTATTTGAATCTCCTCTGAATTCTTTTATGCATGATTTGATATCTTTGTAATTATCTTCGAACTATCGGTTTGGTTTGGCCAACTAGATTGGTTTTTCCTGCAATGGGAGAAGTGCTTAGCTTTGGTTTAATGTTGCGGTGTCCTTTCCCAATGACAGCAGGGACAGCAAGGCACCTATTGTACTGTTGCCATCGAGGATAAAAAGACGGGTTTTTCATCATATTGTTTGAGTTAATTTCTCTACATCATGTCATCTTGCTTAATGCGTTACTCTGTTCTTTATGAACTTAATACTCTATATGCATGCTGGATAGCGCTCGATGTGTGGAGTAATAGTAGTAGATGCATAATCATTTTGGTCTACTTGACACGGACGTGATGCTTATATTCACGATCATTGCCTTAGATTGCGCGTTTCTATCAATTGCTCCGCAGTAATTTGTTCATCCACCATAATATTTTCTATCTTGAGAGAAGCCTCTAGTTAAACCTATGGCCCCCGAATCTATTTTCCATCATATAATTTTCCGATCTACAATATTAGTTTCCTATTTACTCTTTTTTGCAATCTTTTACTTTCCGATCTATAAACCAAAAATACCAAAAATATTTACTTTACCGTTTATCATACTCTATCAGATCTCACTTTTGCAAGTAGCTGTGAAGGGATTGACAACCCCTTTATCGCGTTGGGTGCAAGTTGTTTGATTGTTTGTGCAGGTATTCGATGACTTGTGCGTTGTCTCCTACTGAATTGATACCTTGGTTCTCAAACCGAGGGAAATACTTATCTCTACTTTGCTGCATCACCCTTTCCTTACTGATTTCCACTTACCAAGAGCGCTTCACTCCCTGGCAACAACGCCAGAAAAGAGGCTTGATGACCCACAAGTATAGCGGATCAATCGTAGTCCTTTCGATAAGTAAGAGTGTCGAACCCAACAAGGAGCAAAAGGAAATGACAAGTGGTTTTCAGCAAGGTAATTTCTGCAAACACTGAAATTGTCGGTAACAGATAGTTTGATAGTAAGATAATTTGTAGCGAGCAAGTAATGGTAATGGTAAGTAATGTGCAGCAAGGTAGCTCAATCCTTTTGTGACAAATGACATGCCAAAATAGTTTCTTATAATTGGCAAAGCATTCTTGAGGGTACACGGGAATTTGATCTAGCCACTTTCATCATGTTGATTTGATTTGTGTATGTTACTTTAATAATTTTATATGTGGGTGGATCAGTGCCTAGGTACTGTTGTTACTTGAACAAACCTCCTACTTATGATTAACCGCCTCGCAAGCATCCGCAACTACGAGAAAAGTATTAAGATAAAATCTAACCATAGCATTAAACTTTTGGATCCAAATAGGTCCCTTATGAAGTAGCGCATAAACTAGGCTTTCAGCTTCTGTCACTCTAGCAACCCATAATCTAATAACTACTCCACAATGCATCCCCTTAGGCCCAACTATGGTGAAGTGTCATGTAGTCGACGTTCACATGACACCACTAAGGGGATCTCAACATACATATCATCAAAATATCGAACACATATCAAGTTCACATGATTACTTGCAACAAGATTTCTCCCGTGACCTCAAGAACAAAAGTAACTACTCAGAAATGATAATCATGCTCAAGATCAGAGGGGTATTAAATAGCATAATGGATATAAACATATAATTTTGCACCAAATAAACCATATAGTAATCAACTACAAGATGTAAACGACACTACTAGTCACCCATAGATACCAATCTGAGGTTCCAGTACAAAAATTGAACACAAGAGATGAACTAGGGTTTGAGAGGAGATGGTGCTGTTGAATATGTTGATGAAGATTGCCCTCCCCAAGATGGGAGAGTTGTTGCTGATGACGCTGATGATGATTTCCCCCTCCGGGAGGGAAGTTCCCCCGGCGGAATCGCTCCGCCGGAAGGCAAAAGTGCTCCTGCCCAAGTTCTGCCTCGAGACGGTAGCGCTTCGTCCCGAAAGTCCTCCCCTTATCTTTTCTAGGTCAAAATGACTTATATACTATAAGAGGGGCACCGGAGGTGGGCCGAGGAGGGCACGCCCAGGTGGGTTGTGCCCACCTGGTGGGCCTCCTTCGGTAGTTATTTGCTGCAGTATTTTTCTTTTCTTTCAAAATAATTCTCCATAAAGTTTCAGCTCATTTGGAGATATGCAGAATAGATACCTCTGATGATGCGGAGCATCCCACGTTCATCCCCATGTACGCTCCAACTACTCTCCAAGCCCCAAGAGAACATAAGACGAGACCTCAAGTATACGCCATTGGACACAAGGTGAACTCGCTCCTCTCCAAATCGTCACTTTCCACATGTGAGACATGGCTACAACCTCAAACATGTGTGCTATGCATGACCAGGAACAAAGAGGAAGCCCATGGACAAGAAGGCGAGGACACTAAGCACGAGGAACAAGAAGAAGAGCTGCGGAAGAAGCTCCAGCCACCGGATGACCGGTCGGGACCGGACGTCTGGTGCCTGAAGACACACCGGACGACCAGCCCGGACCGGACGACCGACGATCCCGCACAAAGCCAAATGAGCGGACGTCCGATGCCAGCGGACGAACGGCGATCGGACGACCGTCCACCTCCGGAAATCCGGCACTCCAGCTGATAAAGGCAGGCGCAGATCTATGAATAGGGAACGTTGCACTACTATCTACAAGACCCAAATTGTCAACAGGCTCCCCAAGAACGTTGAAAATTCGTCCGAGAGTAGCTCCACCGACCGGAACACTGAGAGGAGCTCCCGTGTCAATCACTTCCATTCCTCTCATCAACCCATCCGAGCCAGATCGAGCGGATGTCCGGCCGCCCGTGAGCCACTGGACGACCAGTCCTCAGCGGACGTCCAGTACCTGTCTGCGCAAAGTGTTCGGGCCCTAGGCCCATGTACCCCTCACTTTGCCCCCTTTTGCACTAAGACTATAAATAGATCTCCTCCTCCTCCTAGTTAGGGTTAGCGTTGTGTGAGCTCATTTGTGAGATAGAGCTTCTTTCATCCATATCGGATCTACTCCTTGAGAGAGACCGCGACCCCTCTTTAGAGAAGATCCACCTTGGATTCAAGACCCCTTTACGGGAAGATCCCCTTGTGGATTCAATACCTTCTTACGGAGAAGAACCGGTTACCCTATGTATCGTCCTTTGTTTGATTTGGATTGTGTATCTCTTTGTGTTTCGAGGATCTAGCACATGTGTGACTAAATCTTATTGGTTTGAGTGATTCTCTCATGTTTCCCCTCGTGTTTCCCCTCGTGATTCCCCTCGTGTTCTTCGCGGGGTCCGCTCCTTTCGTGAAAGACCGGCCAGTAGGGTTATACCCTACATCATCTTGGTACCATGAGCCACGTTGATCACGATTTTGGAGCCTCCCCTCATTGTTTTCTAGCCTAATTTTGTTTGTTCTTCCCCAATTTCAAAAATCCCCACCAAAAATAGCCCCATTTTTTTATGTGATTTGTTGGTTTGACGGAGTTTTGTTGGATTTGATCCATGGTTTTGTTTGGTTTCAAGTGGATCTAGCATCTCCCGAAGTTTCCCCATCTTTCATCCACGAAATCTCCTCAATTTTGACCCCAAATTCCGCCCAAAATCGCGTCCCGGATCTGAAATCCCGCGTTGACCCCGACCCATCGGACGACCGACCTTTTACGGACGTCCGGAGCCCCAGGAACACCGGACGTCCGACCTTTTCTGGACATCCGGAACCCCTAATCCAGCCAAATTTATGGATTTCCGAGCCCTCCGGACGTTCGGCCCCCGGACATCTGTCCTTTTACGGACGTCCGTAACTTGTAGTTTCAGATTTCGACTGATTCTTGTTTCGGCCATAACTAATTTATCTGAACTCCGATTTCGACGTTCTTTAGCTCGTTTTGAATCTCTTAACACCCCCCTTCCCAAAAAAATACCACCAACATCTTTTGACTCTATAAAATTTTGTGAATTTTGGCATCTTTGCCTAGGGCTTCCACCACATCATCCGCTACACCACCACCGACTTCCGCAACCTAACCAATTTTGTTCACCATAGCATATACGGTTGCTTGCGTAGTGATTTGAGTCTCCTAAGGTGTTTCAGCTACTTAGGGACGGTTGCTTCCTCATCAACCACCACCACCACTACCGCATAGGCTTACCCACCATACACTTCCGCCACCCCAACTTAACCCAATTTTGTTTGTGTTGTGAGTTGTGTCTCCTAAGGTGTTTCGGCTACTTAGGGACCGTGCTTCTAACTCTGACACCGTGTATAGTCCACCACCTTACCCTCCATTTCCGCATTGCGTACTCCACAACCCATCATTGCCATTCCGCAATTTCATTGAGCTTCCACAAAACCACCACCACATCCCACTACCACCATTTGACATTTGATGTTTGAGATTTTGAGTTCGCGGTTTTTCCGTTTCCTAAGGCGTTTCGGCTACTTAGGGACGAGTCTCCATCATCTTGGTATCTCCATCAAGATCACCGCCACTCATCATCACCAAGGACGGCAACCTCCATATCATCTTGGTATCGTGGTATCCCTCCATTGTATATTCCCTTGCCATTGCATTGATAACCCCTAGCCTATTTTGCGTTACTTGCCTATCATGACTAGCCATTTGAGTATTTCCGGCAACATTACTTGTGCACATTAGTGATCTACACCATACATTGCATACATACCATATCATATTGGTATCATATCATCCCTTGTGCCACAAGTTTGTTCCCGCATATATACAATTGCTATCTTGGTTTGTCCATTTCGCAAAGTGGCCATACACAAAAAGAAGAAGAAGATAAACTTTTAAGCAAAGAAAAAGAGTGAGCAAAGATCTTGTAAGCAAGTGTCATAGCATCATACCACATTGCATATAATATCATCTTGGATCATACCACCGGAACATCATACACATAGCATACTTGGGATAGAAAGCTCATACATTTTTGTATCTTATAGGCTGTGCACAAGTGTCGTATCCGCCTATAGAGCAATCGTGCTAGCGTCTCTCTTGAGTTGTGCAACACGAGCGTTTTCCGTGGACTCCACATTTTGTGCTCATTCCTTGGTTGCACGACCCCATTTATCTATCTGTGCGTGTGTTTCCGTGTGCCACATATTGCTATTGGTCTACTTGTTTCACTTGCGAATTTGTGAATCTCTTTCAACATTATTGACTCTTGCTAACATTTTGCATCAAATTTTTTGTGCCACTATCCTCACGAGCTCCACCATAAGCCTTATTTGTGTAGGTGTGAGAAACCGACAAGAATTGGTACCAATTGTGCTATTTCCTTGTTACATCATTGAGTGATCATTGATCCATCTTCAACATCGGTCAAGGTACATTAGGTGTAGTTCTTCTCATTTCTCCAGTCATATTTTCTCGAGTATTGTGATGGATAGGAAAGGCATTTCATCTCCGGTCTTCTACAACAACAACGGCGTGAACAACTACATCACCAAAGCGTCAATCTTTGATCTACAACGACAAATGCAAGGTGCACAATCAAGATTGCGAGAGCGCATCGAGAACCTCTCCATCGACATTTGTCACTCCAAAGCAAGGAAAAGGGACTACATTGACAACAAGCTTTCTGCACAAAAGGAGGAGCAAGATGCAAGGATGGAGGAGATTCGGACCTTGTTGATCAACCGTTCTTCCCCTTCATCATCCTCAAGGCGGTGACGTTCAAGTCACAAGTCTTCGGAGCGCACAAATGATGCAAGTGTAAGTCGTCCACGTCCACATCTCCGTGGCGACCACCATTATGTTCGTGATCAACCTCGTCATGAAGGGCAAGTCACCTCCAAGCAACATGTGCACGACGATGGCGAACGACATCTACTACGAGCTCAAGTGCGACAACGCCAACATCCTCATGACGATGCTCAACAAACGCAAATGCACAAGTCCCAATAAGCCCTACTTCATGCCAAGTCCAAACTTCATGAGCAAAAGAGAAGACCGCGAGACGACCACAACCAAGACGGTGCTACGGCTACTACCACCACCACTTTGGCATCTTCGCCAAGTGCTATCTAGGCATCTTCGCCTTTGGACATACGACATATTCGCCTACTTCCCACAAGTATGCCTTCAACGACTTCATCAAGTCCAAGGCGACCACCTACAAGTGAGGGCGACACTTCCATCTTCGGAAGCCCCCCAAGGAATATGGCCGAGCATGGGACATTCCCTTCGGTCATGGAGACGAGCTACGAGGTGCCACATTATATGGGCCTCCTACAACAAGACGGTGACAAGAAGGTCGAGCAAGGGCCATCCCCTTCGACCACGGCGACGAGAACGAACCTCTTCAACAACATGAAAACGGCGCCCATATTGGACTCATTCTCCGAGTCAAGCTACACGAGCGCACATGAGACCTTCTCTTTGGTGTCGGCGAAGAGTGATGATGTGCCATCTTTGGCCTTCTCCACGGCTATGACTACGACATGATTGAGCATGGAGACATTTGCACCAACATCTCTCCGACACTGACATGTGACGAAATGCCCCAATTGCCATGTGAGGAGAGCCACCACCACATGAGTGACATGAGTGACTCCACCATACGTGACATTGAGAGCATTTCCTATGATAGGATGAGTGTGACCACCACTAGCCCCACACTTGAGAGCATGCCACACACCCTATGTGAGGTTGAGAGCCATTTGAGTGACTCCACCAACCATACGAGTGAGAGCATCCTTGAGGGAGTGAGTGAGCCACAACACTTAGTGAGTGAGGTAGTTGACACGACATGTGAGGCCACTATGATTTCTAACAACATAACCTCTACTCCGAGTGTGTTCTCTTCTTTGGTGCTAGGTCTCCTACATGACGACACGCCTATCCTCGACGAGTACATACCTCCAATGGAGACGACGTTGGCCATGGTGGCCGATGATGCACCCCCGACATGGTCCCATCAAGATGAAGATGACCACGACTCGGTCTTCGACACCTCACCTACAACACATGTGCGATGCTCCAAATGTAACATAGGTGATGGTGCTTCTCTCGTCCCACTAGTGGACTATCTCACCAATAATTGCTTGCATGATGTTGGTCCACCTATTCCCATGCTTCATGCTAGTGCGAATTCTTCATGTCATGACTTACCAATTTATGATGAATATGATGATGAGCATGTTGATTTGCCTAGTTGTGATGCTATGCTCCATAGGATATCATGTGAAAATTTTATTGGTCACATCATGTTTGATAATCCATTGAACTTGTCATATGCTATGAGTGAGATCTCCCATATTGCATCATTTCAATCTCAACATAGTAACTATGCATGCCCCATTAAAATAAATCCCATTTGCACTTATGGCATAGATGACGAGATGATGGTCATTGGCATTTGCTTTTCATGTGATGATATTGCCATGCTTCCTTTACATGATTTTCGCAATTCATCTACTATGCCATGCCATGATCACAACGTTCCAACTATGCATTGTTTTGGATATTGTCAATATTCTCCGTGTGATGTTTCCACTAATTCTCATGAGGAGACCCCCATAGTTTCCTCATACATATTAGGAGATTTTGATGCATTCCATACTTTGCATGATTCCCATAATTGCTTGGACCATATGCATTCCATGAATAACAATGCTCTACATATTTCTTGTGATGCATTACACAATTTGAGTCTCCATTATGCTCTACATAATAACAAACCTCTCATGATGGATGACATGTTTCTATATCATGCATCGCATTTATTTGAGCATTGGATATTTTGTGATAACCAACACAAGCACGTGCACATCATGATGGATGATGTGTACATATACCATGCACACACAATTTTCCCTTTGTCTTTGTTTTGTGTAGGTACTCACGTATACTCGTCAACCTCTCAATCCCAAGAGTTGACGAAACGAGCTTTTGAGAGCAAAGATGACTTGGGATCCCGTGAACTATCCTTCCCACCGCTCTCTTCGCGCAACGACTACGCGCATCTCTCTCACTTGGCTCTCACACGGCTATGGGCTATATACCGCTTGTTGCTTCATGCTCATTTTACCGTGTTCACTTTGCATGCTATGCTTGCTTCTTTGCCATGCAATTGTGACCCTTGCTTGCATCTACCCATGATTCACCATTATGCTACTCCTATGTGTATTTGCATGCTTGGTGGAGATCCTTGTTGCTATTGCCATGTTTATCATGTGCCTCATGCTATTGATGCTTGTTGTGTTGGGAGAGTCATGATGTTCCATTTCCATTTACATAGGACTTCTTGCCAACACCATGAACCTACTTTGCTCATATCTTCCTTTCATGCTTGTGCTATGTCCTGTGAATTATTCATGCACACTATTTGCACCCATGACATGCTTGACATGATCCCTTCTAGTACGTTGCATCTTTGCACTACTAGATTACTTGACTTGATCACTATGATTACTTGTTGTGTCGCATCACCCATGTTCCACTACTACTCACTTTCTTGGGTTGATGACATATATGTTCGTGCCTCTCACATGATACATCTTGTTCATTGTCGCTTGCCTCCAATTGTTGCATCTATGCTTATTGATCTTGGAGGCTTGGAAACTTTACTTGTGATGCATGCTTGTTTGATTGAGCCTATTGAATCTGGTTGTTCTTGCATCATATGCCTCCATACTATAACATGCTCCCTTGTTCTTTCTTATGATGAGCATGATGCATACACTTGTTGGGTATTTTACCACATGAATGATAGGTTTTGCATCTCCGCTAATCTCATTTGTTTTTCTGAGTGTTTGTCATGTTCTTTCATTTTGAAGGATTCACAAGGCGATACCGCCGTGAGACAATTTGGTCATGTGAAGGCATATACGATGTGCAACACCAACATTTGCGAGAATCTCCTAAAGGTGAACTCCTTCCCTTTGAGCCATCCTCAATTACGCATATTGGATGGGTCACTCTTTCATTGTTGTCTCCTTATTGTTGTCTACATGATACATCTCGCGAACGGAGGAGCGACACGGGAGATTGGCTCTATGGACCTTCAAATTGAGGACCGCTCGGACTTATTGGAAGCACCTTTGAACCTCCACTCATGCCACGACATCGAGCATTGGTACACCGACACCTCCACATTTGTTGATTGTGCTTAGACATGTCATGCTCATTGGACATCTCACACTCGTGACAAATTTGTATCTTATGCATGGATTGACTCATATTATGATTGCCTTGTTGCATCTTGTATTCCCATGTCATCCATGATATATGAGCTTGTGCATTTCCTTAGCAAATTTGTTGTGATCTACCTTGATGGCATATTCATACATCATGATCATATTGCCCATCATCAATTGCATGATCACATACTCATATTGCGCACCCATTACCTTATTCATGCTATTGATAAACCGTCTCACTATGACATCATTTTGCACCGTGGTTGCATTGATCATATTCACAATACATTTGTGTGCACAATGAATGATTTTCCTCCCATGAATGCTTTACATCTCATTCCATCTCATCTTGATAAGCTTCATGCATTTTGTCACAAACAACATTGCCGAATGGACTCATTCTTACATGATGGACACTTTGTGTGCTCTAACCATTGTATTTCCGAGTGTCGTTTGTGTTTGCTATTTTTGCATGTATACCACTCCGGCGACACCTTGGAGTACTTGGATTGTGCAACGTCTTCCACTCCGTCCAACTACAAGTCCGTCCATGACTACCGTTTCCATGGTGATGAGGATCACGATCCGAGGTCGGATATTTCCCAAGGGGGGGGGAGATGATGCGGAGCATCCCACGTTCATCCCCATGTACACTCCGACTACTCTCCAAGCTCCCAGAGAACATAAGATGAGACCTCAAGTATACGCCATTGGACACAAGGTGAAATCGCTCCTCTCCGAATCGTCACTTTCCACATGTGAGACATGGCTACTACATCAAACATGTGTGATATGCATGACCAGGAACACAGATGTGACGCCCCAAGACTGGAGATTCATATGCATTCCATGTTTTCCAAGTTTCGTCGAGTGTTTTGTTTTGTCTGTTGCATGCATCATCGCATATTTTGCATTGCATCATGTCATCATGCCATTAAACTTGCAATGGTTTCAAAACTCTTTTAAATAAACCGTATGGATCTTCGATCCATTTAAATAGAGGGAGGGGTGACTTCTCTTTATAACATATCCTCCCGATATTAGGGAGCTATAGTAAATATTTCTTTAATTTGGAATTCACCTTAACACACTTGCATATTAAATCCCTTGGCCTTTTCTTCTTCAAGTGTTGACTCTCTAACCTTGCCATTTATTATTTCATCATTTCCCGGAGCTCTACCAAAATTCTCAACATTTTTTGGAAACTCCTAAAACCTCGTCCTAGTTCAAACTCATTTGAATAAAATTCAAATGAGTTTGAATTCTTATCGTTCGATCTTGCCTTTTTCTAATTTTCTCGGACCAAGCATATTTTTGTGAGTCGAAGAAAATTAACCTCATGCCCTAATTTTTCTTCCAACCTTCTCTTGTCTTTTTTTCCTTTCTTTTAGTTCTCTGTTAATGAAAAGAGAAAGGAGGAAGAGAGAAGCCCAGCCCACCTAATTGGCCTAAGGCCCAGCCGCCAGCCTCCCTAGGCGCAGCCCTCCATCTCCACTGGGCCGGCCTCCAAGGCCCTGCCGAACCCTAGCACTCCTGCATCGCTACTCCCTGTTTCCCTCCTTCCCTCACCGCCGCCAGAAGCCATCTTCCCCGCTCGATCCCTTCCTCCCTCCTGTGCGTGTGCGTCAGAGAGAGACAAGGAGAGAGCAACGCTGCACCATGCTCGACCCCCACCTCTCTCCTGCGATTCCTTCGCCCCTCATCCCCGATGCCACCTGCCTCCACTGCTTCGAACACCACACCACCAGGCCACTTCCTCTGCCTCGTTCCTTTCTTCTCCATCCCGTCCCCTTCCCTGAGCTCTTGCTCTCTCTCTTGGACAGCAGGGCCCCATGGCCGCCGAGCCGCCGGTCCTCCGTGCCCTCACACCCTGCCGGACCTCCGTCTGGCCCCGCTTGTCCGCTACCGCCACCTGTTGTTGCCCCGACACTGACAGCCATCACCGCTGCTCTGCTTCTTGTCGAGAAGGAGCACCTCGCACGCCCGAGTTGACCTCTCCCATCGCCGTCCTCACCCATCTCCGGCCAGACCCGACGCCCACGGACCGGATCCTCCCTTCCCCATCGTCTATCCATGTCACCAGAGTCCTAGTGCCACCGCCGCGAGTACCCAGCGCCGCCTGCAATTGCCGTTCTGCTCGGGAATGAGCGAGCGAGCTTGGCGCACCTGCAGCGCCTCCATGGATCGCTTGCTTGGTGCGTGGGTTGTGCCCTTCCCCCTATACAAGCAGCCGCCGCTGCCTCAGTTCGCCCTCTTGGCCTCTTCCTCGCGCAGCCCCACTGTCGGTCGCATGGATGCCAAGACCCGCAACTCTCTGTACTGGACAGCAAGACCAAGTCCCGCACAGACCTGAGCGTCCCTGCGATTCGCCAAGTTCCATCACCGATGACCATTTTGGATACGCCAAGACACGGACCATCAAGTACCACGACGTCCGTCGATCGCCAAGTACCCCTCCGGATACGCAAGTCCCTCGAAGGTCCACCGATGCCTAGTACGACTACAGGACCAGAACGAAGTACCACGATGACCGTTGACATGTACCACAACACCGCACCAAAACGCCAAGACCGTCCCGGATATTGCCAAGTACCAGTTCGGTTCCAGAGCACGACGAGTACCACGACTACCCTCGAGGACATTTGTTCCATCAAGTTCAACTACAACATGTGTGCAACTACCGCCGCCGTGATTTTCGACAAGACGTCGTGTGCCTCTACTTCCACTACCGTCCCGATGATCACAGATGAACGATAGCACTACTACTTCCACTTGATGAGGACATCAATACCATTGTTACATCCACATCCCCTACTGTTACATATACTGGACCAATTACTAGAGCTCGCGCACGCCAATTAAATTACCAAGTACTTTCGTTTCTTGGTAATGATTCTAATGTTCATGAGAATATGATGCTGCCTAAATTGGATACATTTGTTTTGCTTACAAA
Source organism: Triticum urartu (assembly GCF_003073215.2). Classification (NCBI taxonomy): domain Eukaryota; kingdom Viridiplantae; phylum Streptophyta; class Magnoliopsida; order Poales; family Poaceae; genus Triticum; species Triticum urartu. Next base: position 152,754,092 of record NC_053022.1, on the reverse strand, counting down.
TGAAGGGCCTAGCTTGGAGAAGGATGAACATTGGAGCAAGAGCACGCATGGAGTTGATGGCATGCGCAAGGGGATCAAGAACGGAGTTACAAGTGATGATTTCAGGACTTTGAAGCCACCATAAGGAGTGCATGAAGCCTTGGACGAAATATACAAGATGCCACTTCATAATATTCGTCCATAGGCTATTCTAGGTGCTGCGTCACCTTATTATTGGGCCAGGCCCATGTAATTTCGAAATACTTAAGTATAGGCTATTTTTAGAGTCCGTATGTGTGGGGAAACAAGAGTTAGGGTTGGTTTCGGACCCCACCCTCAAGGGCCACGAAATTCCCCCCTCTTCCTCCATATATACAGCCCTTAGGGCGTCATTTAGACTTTGGGTTTTGTTTAGATTAAAAGTTCGCCATAGCTGCAACTTCTCATACTTCGTTTGTGTCCAACGACCAGACCAAGACGTCACAGAACCCCACCTTGATCAATAAAGCTTTCATCCTATATTCGCAATATCCAGATTGCAATCTCAGTTTCTTGCTTGTTCTTCGTTTGCTTGCAGGAAACAGACCCTCGTGGTCAGGTTGATCGTGCTCCAGCGTGGTCAATAACCCCTCAGAAGTTGGTTTAGTGATTGCTAAGGCGCGACGTCTCGCACGTTCGTAGTCGGGTCGTCAAGGTCGACTCCCACAGAAACGATAGCCACCATCTCATCGAAACATCGGGACACCTTTGCCTCTATCAAGTGGTATCAAATTTCCAGGTTGCTCGGTGAGATTTTACAGTTTTTCATAGATTAGATCGAGTCTGTTCTTCATACCTACAGTCCATGAAAAAGCCACAAAAAAATTAGGGTTAGTTCATCATATCTGAACCAATCTGAGCCTTTGCATAATCTTTTTAGGGTTTTTGCTTTGTTGAATTTGCGGTTGCATCGTCGTGTCAAGTTGCTGGTCTTAGAGTCTAGTCTTTTAGAGTTTCGAGTTCTGGTCATAAGTTGTCATGCCGCCGCCGCACCATCATCATCGCCTTGCCATCTACCACCATTGCTTATCCTCCACCGCTCTGAATCCGTATCCATATACCACCACCAATCCGTATCCATATACCACCACTGCTACCATATACCACCACCGCTGCCATATACCACAACCATATATCCACCACCAATCCGAGTTCTTCTCATATTAGGTTTGTTTTTGAGATCAATCTAAATTCCGATTCGTGTTTCCTTGCCTGCGTTGGTCTCGAAAAAAAAGAGTCTGGAGACCCCCGGGCAGTTTTTAGGCCAAAATTTCGGCAACCAAAAATATTTTTTCCCTATCCTATTTTTAGGCTTTTCTGAGTCTTTTGAGCCACGTGCCATCATAGTGATTTTTTGTCGCACTTTCATCGTCGCTGCCCTGATTTCCGGAAAAAAAGTTGAATTTTTTTTCGTGCCCGTCCTATCAGTTTGACGAGGGAAGAGTTTTGAGACACTCTCCATTATAGTGATTTTTCGCAAAAAAAGAGGAGCGCAAAAAAAAGAGCGAATTTTTTTTCCAGAGTGTGCTTTTCCCTTGTTTACGTGCAGCGCCGTGATTTTGTTAGTGTTCTAGGCTCGCGTCTCTAGCACGGTCTAGCCTAGGACCAACATAGTACCGTCGTTGAGCGTTAATTCAACTTTGCATCTCTGAATTGATTATTGCTGACCCTTTTTGCTACCATACTATAAGCCTTCCCAGCTCCACATACATGTACGTCGTGCGTTTGACTCTCCCTGGCAATCGCTCTATCCAAGCTTTTGAGAGTTTTGACTACAACGGTTGCCGATCACCGCCTGCTGCTGGGTAAGAACTGGTAAGAATTTGAGATTTGCTTGACGGATTTGTGACACCCGCCACCACCACTACTTGTTAGTAGTCTGTAGGATCATATTCTTGTGTGTTTCTATTGCTGCTAACCATGCCAGGATCACAAGCCGACGAGACTGACTGGGAGAACTTGACGAACAAGGAGCTTCATGATAAGTTTCAGCAAATGATGAGTGGACAGGTGCAAGATGTGCTAAACAGATTTGAAGAGGCCATGGAGAAGATAGATGGCATGGAGAAGACGTTTGAAACAAAGCTCGATAACAAGTTTGCTGAATTGCTTTCGCGTTTTCCACCACCACCACCGGCTGCTCCTGCCGCACCTCTGCAACAACAGCAACAACACCGACTACCTCCACGTCGGGAAACAGCCCTCCGCCGAGCGAGCCGTGTCCCTCTTCAGTCGGGCCAAACTGCTGGTGCTGCTGTTGATACTTCTGTGGCTCCTACTACTGATGTGGAGGAGGATGATTATATGGGAGATTACAAGGATGAGGTTGATCAAAATCAGAACTACGTGCCACCACCAGCACAACAACCACCAGGTCGTCCACATGCAAATAATGGCAATGGTAGGGCTCACCCTCAGGTACGAGATCATGACCATCTCCCTAAACTAAAATTGAATATTCCACCATTTGAGGTATGTTCCTGATATATATCTTACTTGGGAGTTAGAAACTGAACAACGATTTACATGTTTACAATATCCCGAGCAGAGACGTGTTCCTGCTGCTGTTTGTGCATTCACTAGTTTTGCATGTGTTTGGTGGTCTGAGCATTGTAGATTATATCCTATTCCAGCTACTTGGGCTGCTTTGAAAACTGCTATGCGTACTCGTTGGGTTCCACCATATTATCAACGTGAATTACTTCAAAAATTGCAGCGATTAAGACAAGGAAAAAATTCTATAGAAGAATATTATCAGGAATTGCAAACTGGCTTGATTAGATGTGGTATTGTTGAGGAGAATGAAGCTATGCTTGCACGTTTTATGGGTGGATTAAATAGAGAGATTCAGACCATTCTAGAGTATAAGGAGTATACTAATATCACTCGTTTATTCCATCTTGCTTGTAAAGCTGAACGTGAAGTGCAGGATCAACAGGCATTGGCACGTACTAACTTTTCTGCAGGTAGACCTTCATCCTGGACACCATGTGCATCATCTATTTCCACACGTTCTGCTACACCAGCACCTCCGTCGGCTGCCACCTCCAACCGTGATACAATAAAGCAGGCACAATCACCACTATCTGCCAAGAGCACACCTTCTGGGCCTACAAAGAGCTCTTCTCCATCCATGTCATCAACAGGGCAAACACATGATATTATTTGTCGACGTTGCAAGGGTGGAGGTCATTATGCGAGAGAATGCCCATCTAAGCATGTGATGATTGTTACTGAGGATGGTGGGTATGAGTCCTCTAGTGACTATGATGAGGAGACTTTGGCTCTTATTACACGTGACGAACATGGTGGAGACGATTCTGATCATGAGACGCAATACATGGCTCCTGAAGATGCTGACAGGTATTAATGTTTAGTTGCTCAACGTGTTTTGAGTGTGCAGGTTACACAAGCTGAGCAAAATCAGAGGCATAATTTGTTCCATACCAAGGGAGTTGTGAAGGAACGTTCTGTTCGCGTGATCATAGATGGAGGGAGTTGCAACAACTTGGCTAGCATGGAGATGGTGGAGAAGCTATCTCTCACCACAAGACCACATCCACATCCTTACTACATCCAATGGTTCAACAACAGCGGCAAGGTTAAGGTAACACGTACTGTTCGTGTGCATTTTAGTATCTCTACATATGCTGATTATGTTGATTGTGATGTGGTACCTATGCAAGCATGTTCCTTATTACTTGGTAGACCATGGCAAATTGATAAAAATTCTGTACACCATGGTAGAAACAATCAGTATACTCTTGTTCATAACGATAAAAATATTACTTTGCTTCCTATGACTCCTGATTCCATTTTGAAAGATGATATTAATAGAGCTAATAAAGCAAAACAGGAGACAAATAAGAGTGAAAATCAGATTGTGGCAAAAGAATTTGAGCACCAAATGAAGCCTAATAATAAACCATCTACTGTTGTTTCTGAAATTAAATTGAAAAGTGCATGTTTACTTGCCACCAAATCTGATATTGATGAGCTAGATTTTAGCAAATCTGTTTGCTATGCTTTTGTGTGCAAAGAGGCATTATTTTCATTCGAGGACGTGCCTTCCTCTTTGCCCCCTGCTGTCACTAACATTTTGCAGGAGTTCGCTGACGTCTTTCCACAAGATGTGCCACCGGGATTACCACCTATTCAAGGGATTGATCATCAAATTGACTTAATTCCCGGTGCTTCGCTACCCAACCGTGCTCCATACCGTACCAATCCAGAGGAGACGAAGGAGATTATGCGTCAAGTACAGGAGCTGCTCGATAAAGGCTATATACGCGAATCTCTTAGTCCTTGTGCTGTTCCTATTATACTAGTGCCTAAAAAGGATGGTACGTCGCGTATGTGTGTTGATTGTAGAGGCATTAATAATATTACTATTCGTTATCGTCATCCTATTCCTAGGCTTGATGATATGCTTGATGAATTGAGTGGCTCTACAATATTCTCCAAAGTTGATTTGCGTAGTGGATACCATCAAATTCGTATGAAATTGGGAGATGAATGGAAAACAACATTTAAAACTAAGTTTGGTTTATATGAGTGGTTAGTCATGCCTTTTGGGTTAACTAATGCGCCTAGTACTTTTATGAGACTAATGAACGAAGTTTTACGTGCTTTCATTGGACGATTTGTGGTAGTCTATTTTGATGATATACTGATTTATAGCAAATCTTTGGAAGAACATTTGGAACATTTACGTGATGTTTTTATCGCTCTACGTGATGCACGTTTGTTTGGTAACCTTGGGAAGTGCACCTTTTGCACCGACCGAGTATCTTTTCTTGGCTATGTTGTTACTCCACAGGGAATTGTAGTTGATAAAGCCAAGATTGAAGCTATCGAGAGTTGGCCGCAGCCCAAAATGGTCACACAAGTGAGGAGTTTCCTTGGCCTCGCTGGTTTCTATAGGTGTTTTGTGAGAGATTTCAGCACCATTGCTGCACCTTTCAATGAGCTTACAAAGAAGGATGTGCCTTTTGTTTGGGGTACCGCACAGGAAGAAGCCTTCACGGTATTGAAAGATAAGTTGACACATGCTCCTTTACTCCAACTTCCTGATTTTAATAAGACTTTTGAGCTTGAATGTGATGCTAGTGGAATAGGATTAGGAGGTGTGTTATTACAAGATGGCAAACCTGTTGCATACTTTTCTGAAAAATTGAGTGGGCCTAGTCTGAACTATTCTACTTATGATAAAGAATTATATGCTCTTGTTCGGACTTTAGAAACATGGCAACATTATTTATGGCCCAAAGAATTTGTTATACATTATGATCATGAATCTTTGAAACACATTAAAAGTCAAGCAAAACTGAACCATAGACATGCTAAATGGGTTGAATTCATTGAGACTTTCCCTTATGTCATTAAACACAAGAAGGGTAAAGAAAATGTTATTGCTGATGCATTGTCTCATCGTTATACTATGCTTTCACAACTTGACTTTAAAATATTTGGTTTGGAGACCATCAAAGATCAATATGTGCATGATGCTGAATTTCAAGATGTATTGTAGAATTGTAAAGAAGGTAGAACATGGAACAAGTTTGTTGTTAATAATGGATTTGTGTTTCGTTCTAACAAGCTATGCATTCCAGCTAGCTCCGTTCGTCTTTTGTTGTTGCAGGAGGCGCATGGAGGAGGACTAATGGGACACTTTGGCGTGAAGAAGACGGAGGACGTACTTGCTACACATTTCTTTTAGCCAAAGATGAGACGGGATGTTGAGCGTTTTGTTGCTCGCTGCACTACATGTCAAAAAGCTAAGTCACGACTCAATCCTCATGGTTTATATATGCCTTTGCCTGTACCTAGTGTTCCTTGGGAGGATATATCTATGGACTTTGTTTTAGGTTTACCTCGAACAAAGAAGGGGAGGGATAGCATATTTGTTGTCGTGGACAGATTCTCAAAAATGGCACACTTTATACCATGTCATAAAAGCGATGATGCTGTTAATGTTGCTGATTTGTTCTTTCGTGAAATTATTCGCTTGCATGGTGTGCCAAATACTATTGTTTCAGATCGTGATACTAAATTTCTTAGCCACTTTTGGAGATGTTTATGGGCTAAGTTGGGGACTAAACTGCTTTTTAGTACTACTTGTCACCCCCAAACTGATGGACAAACTGAAGTAGTCAATAGAACATTGTCTACTCTGCTTAGGGCTGTTTTGAAGAATAATAAGAAAATGTGGGAAGAATGCTTGCCTCATATTGAATTTGCTTATAATCGTTCATTGCATTCTACTACTAAGATGTGCCCTTTTGAAATTGTGTATGGTTTCCTACCTCGTGCACCTATTGATTTGTTGCCTCTTCCATCTCCGGAGAAGGTTAATTTTGATGCTAAAGAACGTTCTGAATTGATTTTAAAAAAGCATGAGTTAACTAAGGAAAACATTGAGCGTATGAACGCTAAATATAAACTTGCTGGAGATAAGGGTAGAAAACATGTTGTGTTTGCACCTGGAGATCTTGTTTGGTTACATTTGCGTAAAGATAGATTTCCTAATTTGCGCAAATCAAAGCTAATGCCACGTGCTGATGGTCCTTTTAAGGTGTTAGAGAAAATAAATGATAATGCATATAAACTTGAGCTACCTGCAGATTTTGGGGTTAGTCCCACTTTTAACATTGCAGATTTGAAGCCTTATTTGGGTGAGGAAGATGAGCTTCCGTCGAGGACGACTTCATTTCAAGAAGGGGAGGATGATGAGGACATCAATACCATTGTTACATCCACATCCCCTATTGTTACATATACTGGACCAATTACTAGAGCTCGCGCACGCCAATTAAATTACCAGGTACTTTCGTTTCTTGGTAATGATTCTAATGTTCATGAGAATATGATGCTGCCTAAATTGGATACATTTGTTTTGCTTACAAATGAAGGGCCTAGCTTGGAGAAGGATGAACATTGGAGCAAGAACACGCATGGAGTTGATGGCATGCACAAGGGGATCAAGAACGGAGTTACAAGTGATGATTTCAGGACTTTGAAGCCACCATAAGGAGTGCATGAAGCCTTGGACAAAATATACAAGATGCCACTTCATAATATTCGTCCATAGGCTATTCTAGGTGCTGTGTCACCTTATTATTGGGCCAGACCCATGTAATTTCGAAATACTTAAGTATAGGCTATTTTTAGAGTCCGTATGTGTGGGGAAACAAGAGTTAGGGTTGGTTTCGGACCCCACCCTCAAGGGCCACGAAATTCCCCCCCTCTTCCTCCATATATACAGCCCTTAGGGCGTCGTTTAGACTTTGGGTTTTGTTTAGATTAAAAGTTCGCCATAGCTGCAACTTCTCGTACTTTGTTTGTGTCCAATGACCAGACCAAGACGTCACAGAACCCCACCTTGATCAATAAAGCTTTCATCCTATATTCGCAATATCCAGATCGCAATCTCAGTTTCTTGCTTGTTCTTCGTTTCCTTGCAGGAAACATACCCTCGTGGTCAGGTTGATCGTGCTCCAGCGTGGTCAATAACCCCTCGGAAGTTGGTTTAGCGATTGCTAAGGCGCGACGTCTCGCACGTTCGTAGTCGGATCGTCAAGGTCGACTCCCACAGAAACGATAGCCACCATCTCATCGAAACACCGGGACACCTTTGCCTCTATCACCACTACAACTGTCGCAAGAACGGGACCGGCAAGTCCGAAGACCCCAAGTACCACGACACCGATGACATGAACATCTACGGAATGTGTACGACTACGCGAGGTGACGCCAAGTCCGATGACGACCGTGTACCGCTACCGCTCCTCAAACATGAACGACCACTTCCTCTTCGACTCGTGAACCACTACTCCCACTACTGTCGAGGACCGATAGTACGACTACTTCTACTACCGTCGCGGAACACCTACTTCCTCTACTTCCCTCGACATACCCGAACCGCTCCGAGAATGCACCCTTGGAAGGTATAATCTCGAGACGACGCCCGTGAACGAATGAATGCATGTCATATGAGATGCACCCTTGTTCGCCTGGAGTCCGAACTGCCGGTGCACGTTGCCCGTCTTTTGCCTTGTCACCGGCATGTGGGAACCCTGTATCCGGGATCACCCCAGCATCTTGCATGAAACGCTCACGTCAGATTTCCTTTTGCACCGGCATCTCAATCGAGTTACTGGAACCGGAATGTTGTCGTGGCACCGTTTTCGTAATCATTGTCGTGGCACCCCTTTTGTTTCCGCCACGATGACAAATGCTTCATAATATGCTCATGTCAACATTTTCTTAAAACTTGCATAAAACTTGAACATGCCATACGCATCATCATAAAAACATTTAAAACATTTAAAATTGTTGTTTGCATTAAATTGCTAAATGCATATGGGGATTTACCGGACTTGTTGTTTATTGTTCCATCCTATTTTAAACTTTCCTAGATAGGTATTTTTTATTTGCTTCACCTCTTGCCATGTTAATCAACATTTAATATTGTTGGTTACATAAACAAGATTGAACTAAATAATCTAACATGGTGTTCCGGCAATATGCAACTCGTTGCATATTGAGCTCCACTTAATTTGTAGTATTGTTTGTGCACTTTGCCATGCCATGCTTATTTAAACCGGACATGCATCATACTTGGTTGTGCATCATGCCATGCTTATGTGATGGTTGATTACTATGTTGTTTGCTTCTTTCCGGTGTTTCTTCTTCGGGTTAGTTCGGATAACATCGCGTTTGTGAGGATCCGTTCGACTACGTCCGTTTGCCTTCTTCATGGACTCGTTCTTCTTCCTTGCGGGATCTCAGGCAAGATGACCATACCCTCGAAATCACTTCTATCTTTGCTTGCTAGTTGCTCGCTCTTTTGCTATGCCGTGATACCTACCATTTGCTATATCATGCCTCCCATATTGCCATGTCAAACCTCTAACCCACCTTGTCCTAGCAAACCGTTGTTTGGCTATGTTACTGCTTTACTCAACCCCTCTTATAGCGTTGCCAGTTGCAGGTGAAGATTGGAGTTTGTTCCTTGTTGGAACATGTTATGGTTGGGATATCACTATTATATCTTGTCTATTTTAATGCATCTATATACTTGGTAAAGGGTGGAAGGCTCGGCCTTATGCCTGGTGTTTTGTTCCACTCTTGCCGCCCTAGTTTTCGTCATACCGGTGTTATGTTCCTTGATTTTGCGTTCCTTGCGCGGTTGGGTTATAATGGGAACCCCTTGACAGTTCGCTTTGAATAAAACTCCTCCAGCAAGGCCAAACCTTGGTTTTACCATTTTCCACCTAAGCCTTTTTCCCTTGGGTTCTGCAGACTCAAGGGTCATCTTTAATTTAAACCCCCGGACCAGTGCTCCTCTGAGTGTTGGTCCAACCTGTCAGCAGCCGGTGACCACCAGGGGCAACTCTGGGTTGGCCTACCGGAATCTTGGACAATCCTGTGTGCCCTGAGAACGAGATATGTGCAGCTCCTATCGGGATTTGTCGGCACATTCGGGCAGCTTTGCTGGTCTTGTTTTACCATTGTCAAAATGTCTTGAACCGGGATTCCGAGTCTGATCGGGTCGTCCTGGGAGAAGGAATATGCTTCGTTAACCGTGAGAGCTTGTGATGGGATAAGTTGGGACACCCCTGCAGAGTTTTGAACTTTCGAAAGCCGTGCCCGCGGTTATGGGCAGATGGGAATTTGTTAATATCAGGTTGTAGAGAACTTGACACTTAACTTAATTAAAATGCATCAACCGCGTGTGTAGCCATGATGGTCTCTTTTCGGCGGAGTCCGGGAAGTGAACACGGTTTTGGTGTTATGCTTAAACGTAAGTAGTTTCAGGATCACTTCTTGATCACTTCTAGTTCACAACCATTCTTTGCTTCTCTTCTCGCTCTCATTTGCGTAAGTTAGCCACCATATATGCTAGTGCTTGCTGCAGCTCCACCTCACTACCCCTTTTCCTACCCAAAAGCTTAAATAGTCTTGATCACGAGGGTGTGAGATTGCTGAGTCCCCGTGACTCACAGATTACTTCCAAAACCAGTTTGCAGGTGCCGATGATACCAGTGCAGGTGACGCAACTGAGCTCAAGTGGGAGCTCGATGAAGATCTTGTTCGTTTTGTTGTTTCATTTCCTTTCGATCAGTAGTGGAGCCCAGTTGGGGCGATTGGGGATCTAGCATTAGGGGTTGTCTTTCTTTATTTGGTTCCGTAGTCGGACTTTGATTGTATTCTGGATGATGTAATGCTATATTTATGTATTGTGTGAAGTGGCGATTGTAAGCCAACTCTTTATCCCTTTCTTATTCAGTACATGGGATGTGTAAAGATTACCCCTCTTGCGACATGCCTACTATGCGGTTATGCCTCTAAGTTGTGCTCCGACATGTGGGAGATATACCCGCATCGTGGGTGTTACAAGTTGGTATCAGAGCCAACCCTCACGGTTACATGGATGGTTGCGGACAGGTGCGCGGTCATGTTGTTCATGACATTTGTGACCCGTCGTGGCACACGGCATGGTACATGTACCGGACTGGATGCACAGACGTATGTGCCAAGAGGAAACGTTCTTGTGGCCCGACGAGGACGTTGGTTCCTCTGAGTGGGGGTGTATGTGATGGCCTGGCTTATTAGGGGTGATAGACTACTCATATAATAAGGAATTCCTTCTTTTCCGGGAGCCCATTCGGATAGAACTCCAAAGTTAAGCGTGCTCAGCTTGGAGTAGTGTCAGGATGGGTGACCGACCGGGAAGTTGCTCCCGGGTGCGCACGAGTGAGGACAAAGTGCGCATAAAAGACTAGTATTGATCTATGGGGCCAGTCTAGATCTCGCCAGGAGTAACGACCACTGGCGGGTGTGTCCGGGGCGTTACAAAAGAGGAAGCCCATGGACAAGAAGGTGAGGATACCAAGTGCGAGGAACAAGAAGAAGAGCCACGGAAGAAGCTCCAACCACCGGATGACCGGTCGGGACCGGACGTCCGGCGCCTGAAGACCCATTGGACGACCGGCCCGGACCGGATGACCGACGATACCGCATCCAAGCCAAATGAGCGGACATCCGACGCCAGCGGACAACCGGCGACCGGACGACCGGCCACCTCTGGAAATCCTCCACTCCAGCGTCTGAGCCAGATCGAGCGGACGTCCGACGTCTTCCGGACATCTGGCCCCCGTGAGCCACCAGACGACCGGTCCTCAGCGGACGTCCGGTACTTGTCTGCGTACAGTGTTCAGGCCCGAGGCCCATGTACCCCTTCACTTCGCCCCCTTTTGCACTAAGACTATAATAGACCTCCTCCTCCTAGTTAGGGTTAGCGTTGTGTTAGCTCATTTGTGAGAAAGAGCTTCACTCATCCATATCGGATCTACTCCTTGAGAGAGACCGTGACCCCTCTTCGGATAAGATCCACCTTGGATTCAAGACCCCTTTACGGCAATATCCCCTTGTGGATTGAAGACCTCCTTACGGAGAAGAACCGGTTACCCTATGTATCGTCCTTTGTTTGATTTGGATCGTCTATCTCTTTGTGTTTCGAGGATCTAGCACATGTGTGACTAAATCTTGTTGGTTTGAGTGATTCTCTCGTGTTTCCACTCATGATTCCCCTCGTGTTCTTCGTGTTCTTCGTGGGATCTGCTCCTTTCGTGAAAGATCGGCCATTAGGGTTCTACCCTACATCATCTGACGTAGCTTTTCCAGGTCCAGAATTCCAGTTGCCGGTATTCTCCCTCTTTGTGTAAACCTTGCATATTATGAGAGAAAAGGCATTAGAATTACTCCAAAAAGCATTAATATGCATAAAAACATAGTAAATAACAGTAGGTAAACATGATGCAAAATGGACGTATCAGTGATCTATGTGTGGTGCTTGGTCACCGAATCAACATACTTTAAGAGATTGCTTACTCTTGTCCTTTAGTTTTTCTTTTTATTTTTTTGGTACAATGCCTTCGAGAAATAGGAAATATGAATTCGTATTAAAAATACAATAAACCAATGAGAAGGTGATTTTATTTTTTAGCAAAAGATTTGTACCCAGGAATACTGTAAGGCTAGCGAATTTTGGCATTCTCTTTTTGCTAACACTTTCAGGACCTCCATTTTTCTCAAGTACGTCCCTGGTTTAAAAACCAGCGCCAGGCCGCAGGCTATGTCGGCTCTCTTCGACCACGCCTCCAACACGCCCCTCATGGTCGCACATGTTGCTACCTTCCTTGACGGCCTCTTCTCCACCAGTGTGTGCGGCATTGCTGTCGTCTCCATGCCACCCATCAGTAGCGGTGGTGACTCGACTCCTACCTTATGCACCTAGACCCATCTACTTATCTGATTTGATTTTGTGGGTTGCACTAATCTCTCTTAGTACATGTTTATTTGCAGAGAAATTATTTAGAATTCAGGCTTCAGGGAAGACTGATCCAGAACCGGCGGTACATTTCTAAAGATTGTGCTTTTGATATCCGTGGGGAACTTCACTAAACAAATTCTGATCCTTTAGGTTTATGAACTTTGAATTCTGATTTATTTTAAGCCAAACATTTTGTTGCTGTGTCATTTATTACATACATCTTTCTGGTTCTTCCCAGAAAACCAATGTCCTTATTTCCATTTTTGGGCAAATTCACATAGCCTTCTGGTCTACTTACTATATATATATATACATATATACATGGTTTTGCCATCTAGCTAGAAGTTGATTGGTCAAGCATGCCACAAAAAATAGTTAGGTGGTGCTATGCATTTTTCGGAATTAACAGCCCCATAACTTGTGGCAATAAACTGATTGCGGGATCGAAACTTGCTGCAATTTACTGATAGGAAATATTATAATTGGGCAGCACAATAAGAGAGAGGAGAGTTGCTAATTCACTTCTAATGAATGTGCTTTGGGACCCCTAGCTTGATTATTCAATGGGAATAAGAGGGCACTACAGTTTTCATCTTCTATACATTTTTGGAGACTTTCAATTTCCTACCTAGGTGCATGACGTCTATATGAATATTTTTTTGGAAAGTCTTAACCGTCAAGTAGTATGTCGGCGCCTTCGATGTAGAGTTGATTATACTGTCTATTCTACTGCAAGTAGGGAAAGATGAACTCTAGATATCCATATCCTTAGGTGTTAATGTACTGCTAGGCCATATAGTATATGACCGAGTTCTTTCACCTCCTAATCCTGGGAGTAATTCAATTCAATAGTTAGGCATTTGCGTTCTGCATATAATTGACTAACAATAAGTAAGAGAATTGTTAGGTGCATCCATACTCCTTCTTGATCTATGTCCGAGCTCCCTCCTTTGCATAGCTAAATATGTTGGTGACTTACCAGACTGAACGAAATCGCTAAGTTGATGTTCCATGGAATTGCTAACCATCCCTCAAAGGTTTAATGTTTGATCTCTTTGTTATTGATCTAAGAGAGAAATTGGTTCTCTATCTCTGATGTGATAGTATTTGTAACAAACACTGACAAAATCAATACCTTGACAGGAAATTACTTTGATGCTTGGAAAAATATGTGGAGTCGTTAGTGCCTCTCTTTAAAGTGTACATGTTGTAATATAGCAAAATTAGAGAAACATCTTGAGTACCATGCCCATGTACAGTGTTACTTGCATTGCATAGCCCTTAGATGAGAATAATCGAATGTATGCATATATGTATATCTTTAGTAGTCATTTGATACTTTTTTCTCCGTGTGGAAAGTCCAATTTGTGATATTCATCAATGGAACCAAAACATCTTCAGTTCTGTTTCCTATTTCAAACTGATAGTGCATCATTGATGGCCTACAACAGTATTTTGTTCCATTTAAAACACAACTACATATTTATTCCTGAGAGGGCAATCTTATAGAGAAAAAAAATATAATTCTTATATGCATCTGACATCAATATGTTTCTCATGAGGAAGATTTTCATACAGATGATCTTATATCCTACACGTGTGTTGCAGGTATGTGTTTCTCTCTACTTTATGCCTCAGATTTGTTTCCCCTACAATATGGAATATTAATGTATATTCTTCTGATTTGTATCTTATAAGGTTGTAGTACATACATAGTCTCTGTGTATCTATTTGTATGCTGCAAACCTGGGTCGTGCAGGCAGCAACTAGTTTTTCCATTTCCTATCTTTTTGTTCTCGGAAGCAATTAAATTTCTCATTGTGCACCCGAGATGAACCTATAATCTACATAGAGCACAAGGAAAATATGATGGGAATCACTTTTTTAATGTACAAATCATTTTTCATGTATGGTGATCAGAGTAATTTTATTCATATATGGTGATATGTTGTCCACGATGCTCAATGGTTGTCATGGCATGGACTAGAGATGTGGACCCCACAAAATGCTAAGGACAAAGATTGGCAAAAGCTCAAGACTCTTCATTTATATTTTAGTGATCCAAGATCACATTGAGTCCATAGGAAAGCCAATACTATTAAAAGGGGTTGAGGTGTTGCTTAATGGCTTACTTGCTCAAGTGCTTAGTGATAGCTCCAAAACCCTCAGCCAGTTTCTCCATCCAACTATGTCCAAACCCTAAACTCCAACTCGGCCCCACCAATTCTTTCTATCCGGAGCCACCGAGTTTTTTTGACATAGCCACAGCCAGAAACCCTAATGATTCGGCCAGATCGATACACATCTCGGTCTCACCGAGATGGCCTTGCCAACTCCCTGTTATCAGTTGCAATTATTTCGATCTCACTGAAATAGCAATTGGTCTCACCAAGATGGCTTGACCAACTATCTGTTCCCTTATTGCTTCACTTCAGTCTCCCCAAGTTGACGCAATTGGTGCCACCAAGACGCGGTTTTCCCTAAGCCCTAGCACATCGGTCCCACCAAGATTCCTAATGTTCACATTTTTGAACTGATCGGTGCCACCGAGTTTAACCATTCAGTACCAGCGAGATGAGTCAAATGTGTGTAACGGTTGGATTTTTTGTGGAGGCTATATATACCCCTCCACCCCTTCTCCATTTGAGAGAGATCCATCAGAATGTGCCTACACTTCCACCATTCATTTTTCTGAGAGAGAACCACCTACTCTTGTGTTGAGATCAAGAAATTCCATCCCTGCCATTTGAACCTTGATTTCTAGCCTTCCCCAAGTTGCTTTCCACTCAAATTCCCCTTCCACCATAGCCAAATCTGAGAGAGTGAATTGAATGTTGGGGAAACTATCATTTGAAGCACAAGATCAAGGAGTTCATCATCTAAACACCATCTATTACATTTTGGAGAGTGATGTCTCCTAGATTGGTTAGGTGTCACTTGGGAGCCTCCGTCATGATGTGGAGTTGAACCAAGAAGTTTGTAAGGGCAAGGAGATCGCCTACTTCGTGAAGTTCTAGCCGACTGAGGCAAGTTCTTCATGGGCAATGGCCATGGTGGGATAGACAAGGTTGCTTCTTCGTGGACCCTTCATGGGTGGAGCCCTTCGTGGACTCGTGCAACCACTACCCTTCGTGGATTGAAGTCTCTATCAACGTGGACGTACGATAGCACCACCTATCAGAACCACGCTAAAAATCTCTGTGTCTCCATTGTGTTTGCCTTCTCCAAAGCCTTCCCATTACCTTCATATGCAATGTTTTACTTTCCGCTGCTATACTCTTAAAATTGCATGTGTAGGTTGATTGCTTGACTTGTGCTAATTGCTAAAATCTGCGCACAACTAAAATTGGGAAAAGGATAGATTTTTATTTGGTCAAGTAGTCTAATCACCCCCTCTAGACATACTTTCGATCGTCCAAGTGGTATAAGAGCTTTGGTATCCATTAGCCTTGATTTCCATAGCTTTGGTGATCACAGCCTTGGTTTCATAACCTAGGAGAGTATGGCGTCTAGCGAGGGAAATTACCACCGTAGAGGTCCTTATTTTCATGGTACAAATGTTGCTAGTTGGAAGCATAAGATGAAAATGCATATTCTTGGTCATAACCCCGCCATTTGGGTTGTTGTGCATATTCTTGCAAGATGAGTTCTTCGAGGATGGTAAAGAACCAGATCATGAAGTGACAGCAAAAGAAATGAAGATGTTGCAATACAATGCTCAAGCTTGCGATATACTCTTCAATGGATTATGCCCCAAAGAATTCAACAAAATCAGCCGCGTTGAGAATGCAAAGGAAATTCGGGATACTTTGGTTGATATGCACAAAGGTAGCGAGTTCGTCAAGGAATACAAGCTCAAGATGAAGGATGGTGAAGTAGTCACCGAAATGTACTCGGCTTGCTCTCATCACAAATGCGTTTGCTGGATTAGGAAGTGAAGAGATGACTAACAAATTCATCATCAAGAAGATCCTTAGATCCTTGGATGGAAAATATGATACCGTGTGCACCTTGATCCAAATGATGCCCAATTACCAAGATCTCAAGCCCACGGAAGTCATTGGTAGAATTGTTGCTCATGAGATGTCACTCAATGATAAGGAAGACTCCACAACAACTCAAGTGGTGATTACAATGATTCAAGTGATGCTCCTACAACATCAAGGGAGAAGCAAGTCTCTAATGAAGAATTGAGCTTAATGGTGAAGAACTTCAATAAGTTCTACAAGAATAGAAGCAAGGAGAGAAGCTCCAAGTCAAGGTCCTACAATTACAAAAGATCCTCTAGTTGTGATCGTAATTGCTACAATTGTGGAAGACCCGAACACTACTCCAGTGAGTGTACGGCTCCCTATAAGAAAAGAGAAGACTCACCAAAAAGGAGAAGTAGAAGGTATGAATCATCTCCAGGAGAGAGAAGGAGTAGAGATGATCGTTATGAACGAAGACCCTCTCGTAGAAGCAAGGATTCGGAAAGGAAGGACAAGTCATCAAAGAACTACACAAGATGAAGACATCAAGCTCATGTTTGTGAATGGGTATCCAGTTCTGACTCTGACAACCACTCTGAGGGAAGCTATCACTCCGACTCCGACTATACTCAATATGAAGGTGTTGCCGGTCTTTCACTAGTGTCATCCAACTCCTACGACATATTTGATTCACCAAATGAAGGAATTGGAAGATGCTTCATGGCTAAAGGCCCCATGGTATCACACCCCAAGTATATTGATTTTGATAGTGATAAAGATGATTTGCTAGGTGGTGATGATTTTGTAAGTGCATGTAGCGCCCCTTAGTGATTTTGGTGTATTGAAGACTTATAGGTTAAGGGACTAATGTGTTTGTGAGTTTACACGGTTATTGTAAATCTCTGAGGAGTTTGATATTTCCAAATAAAGTCGACCCCTAAAAATGAATGTCTTCATCTGAAGACTTTGGTTTTCTTGAAGACTTTGAAAATGAGGAAATTGGTGCAACCTTGAAGATATTGATATGAGGACTATGAAGCATGAAGACTTTTGTTTTCGTAGTTTCATTTTACTTTCTTGAGTCATAGTAAACACTATATTGTTAAAGGGGGTCGAGGTAATACTAAGGAAATTTTTTCAAGTGATGCTCATCTCAAAGCCTACACATACCCAATCCTTCGAGTGAAGCCTTTGGAAATCTCATACAATCCAGTCAATTTCTTAAGTGATTTTCGGTGCAACAAAACCCAGGCGTGTGTTGCCCGGACTATGCACAGGCTCAAGAGCAAGGCTACAACATCCAAGACAAGGCCAAGCAGAAGGGATAGCTCTTTGAGAAATCAAAGGGCGGATCAAGAAGACCAAGACCAACCAAATGAGCAAGATATCATTAAGGAAAAACCTCCCTTGCCGGGTAGGCGAGCCTGACAAGGTTGAGGTCACCCAGAAGAGAAATCTCAAGAATCCCCCGACAGGCTTGCCGGGGACGCCAAGGGCAGATTACTTTGCCAAGGCTCCACCGCTCCACCTCACAGCAATGCAAGTCACATATCGATGCGGTGTCGAGCCCCCACGTGATTAAGTGGTTGTCAGTTGGCATGTGACAGCCATTTCTGAGGAAGAACACCCCTAAATGACACCTGTCCAGAAGACGTGTCACGCAGACACACGAGAAGGTGAATGAATGGCATGACAAGGCTTGCCGGGCTACATCCACGATGTGACAGTAAGCGGTGCATTTAATGCGCCTTGTCTTGTCTGTAGAGTTAGGTATGATAGCACTGTTTGCTATCTAATTAGTACATAATGACTGATTTGCCATTGTGGTGGCCCCTTGACCTATAAAAGGAGGGTTGTGGCAACCTTAGAAAGGATTCGGACCTCTGTACACTCATATGCGCATAGCTGCTCTCGTCGTGAGGCGACCTTGCCGGGCTAGAGCGTTGCATCTCCTGCATGGTCCTTTCATCAATCCACCAAAATAGGAGTAGGGTTTTACGCCTTGCGGCGGCCCGAACCCGGGTAAAAACTGCTCGTGTCATCATTGTCGTGCTGCGCTATGCTCTCCGCTCTTTCTGCAATGTGCTCCCCCCCTTGTCGAACCACAAGGGGCCGATGGTCCCATAGGTGGCTGTGTTATACCATGACATCTTTGGCGCGCTAGGTAGGGGGAGGCGCTTGCGTGAACCTGAGGGTGCAAGCAGTGCGTCATCTTCATCATCGTTTTGTTCATCAATAGCTTCATCATCGATGGCGCCTAATAAAAAATCCGGTGCTACAGGTCACCCGTCCACCTTGAATGCCCCCCC